>NW_020954720.1:9552025-9553864 GCF_900497805.2 Vombatus ursinus
AAAAAAAAAAAAAAAAAAAAAAAAAAAAAAAAAAAAGAACAACACCAAAAAGTCTTCTCAGTCTTCTTATCCTGTCCAGCTACTATTCAGTCTCTCTCCCTGTTTTCACTAATAGACTTCTGTCTACACCCAATATCTCCATTTGATCACTGTCCTTTGTCCCCCACTTCCCCTCACAATTTAGTTTCAGCCCAAAGCATTTTCCTGAGAGCAGTGTCTCAAAGATAATTGATGACGTATACCTTGATCTTTCTGAAGATTTTGACACTTTTAAACATTCTCCCTAATTCTTTCCTCCCTTGGTTCAGAGTTACCACCTTATCTTAATTCTCTCAGCTCTTTAACTCCTTCTTCTACTGACTCCTTGGATTCCTCTTGACTTTCGTCCTGTAGATTTTCCCCAAGCTCTTTTTTTTCCCATCTTTACCCTCTCTCTTGGCAATCTCATTTGCTCCCATAGTTTACAATCTCTATTAAAAATGCATCTCAAAACTACCTCCAGTACTACTAACCTTTCTTCTGAGTCCTAGATTCACGTTTCCAACCGCCTTCAAGACAATTCTATCCACATGTTCCACAAAGGTCTCCGACTGAGTTTATTCTCTTTCTACCCAAAAACTACTCCTCCCTCTGATCTCCCTATTTCTGTCTATGACCCCAACATCACAGTACATGATGTAGAGGTTATCTTTGATTCTTCCTTTTTTTTTTTAACTTCTGGTGAACAGTTAGTTACCAGGTCCCTTGATTCTCCCTCAAACATTTCCCACATCCACCATTTCCTTTCTACTCCCACTGCCACCACTAAAGGCAAGGCTTTTATTACCACCCACCTGGATAAATGCAATGACCTCCTATCAAGTATCCTAACATATGTCTCCAGTATATTCTTCATAACATTGCCAAGATAATCATATTTATATGTAGATCTCCACATGTCATTACCAGCTCAAAAATCTTTGTTATTGTTCAGTTGTTTCAGTTCTGTCTGACTCTTCATAACCTCATTTGGGGTCTTCTTGGCAAAGATACTAGAGTGGTGTGCCATTTCCTTCTCCAGTTCATTTTATAGATGAGGATCCTGAGGCAAACAGGGTTAAGTGACTCACCCAGGGTCATACTGCTGGTAAGTGTCTAACACCAGATTTTGAACTCAGGAAGATAAGTCTAACTCTAGGCCTGGCGTTCTACCCACCTGCCCCCTAGGGTAGCTAAATGACACAGTGGATAGAGAGCCAGATCTGGAGTCAGAAAGACTGATCTTTAATTCAAATCTGGCCTCAGACACTTACTAGTTTTGTGACCCTGGGCAAGTCACTTAACTTTATTTGCCTCAGTTTCTTTATCTGTAAAATGATCTAGAGAAGAAAATGGCAAACCACCCCTGTATCTTTGCCAAGAAAACCCCAAATGGGGCCACAACAAGTCAGACACAACAATATCAACAGCAAAAAACTCTAGCGGCTTCCCATTCCTGAATATGTCAAGTGTAAACCCTGTGCTTCCAATATCAAATAAGTCCACAATCTGATACCACCCTACTTTTTTCCCACTTAATACTATTTTATTTTTCCCAATTACATGTAAAGATAGCTTTCAACATTCATTTTTATAAGATTTTGAATTCCAAATTTTTCTTGCTCCCTCTCTCCCCTCCCCAAGATAGCAAGCAATCTAATATAGGGTATACACATACAACCATGTTAAACATATTTCTACATTAACCATGTTGTGAAAGAAGAATCATAACAAAAAGGGAAAACCATGAGAAAGAAATAACAAAAAAAAAATGAAAATAGTATGCTTCAATCTACGTTCAGACTCCATAGTTCTTTCTTG
>NW_020954720.1:9553897-9558610 GCF_900497805.2 Vombatus ursinus
GGATGTGGATAGCATTTTCTATCATGAGTCTTTTGGAATTGTCTTAGATCATTATATTACTGAAAAGAGCTAAGTCTGTCATAGTTGATCAAAGCACAATGTTTCTGTTACTGTGTACAATGTTCTCCTGGTTCTGCTCACTTCACTCAGCATCAGTTCATTCAAATCTTTCTAGGTTTTTCTGAAATCTGCCTGCTCATCATTTCTTATAGCACAATAGTATTCCATTACATTCATGTAACACATCTTATTCAGTCATTCCCCAATTAATAGTCATCCCCTCAATTTCTAATTCTTTGCCACCACAGAAAGAGCTACTATAAATATTTTTGTACATGTGGGTCTTTTTCCCTTTTTTATGATCTCTTTGGAATATAGACCTAGTAGTGTCATTGCTGGATCAAAGGGTATACACAATTTTATAGCCCTTTGGGCATAGCTCCAAATTGCTTTCCAGAATGGTTGGATCATTTCACAACTCCACCAACAATGCATTAGTGTTCCAATTTTCCCACATCTTCTTCAACATTTATCATTTTCCTTTTCTGTCATATTAGCCAATCTGATAAGTGTGAAGTGGAACCTCAGAGTTGTCTTAATTTGCATTTCTCTAATCAATAATGATCTAGAGCATTTTTTCATATGACTATAAATAGCTTTAATTTCTTCATGTGAAAATTGCCTGTTCATATCCTTTGACCATTTATCAATTGGGGAATAACTTGTATTCTTATAAATTTGACTCAGTTCTCTATCTATTTGAGAAATGAGACCTTTATCAGAAACACTGATTTAAAAAATTGTTTCCCAGTTTTCTGCTTTCCTTCTATCTTCATTGCATTGGTTTTGTTTGTGCAAAAGTTTTTTAATTTAATGTAGCCAAAATTATCCATTTTGCACTTCATAATGTTCTCTATCTCTTGTTTGGTCATAAATTCTTCCCTTCTCCATAGATCTGACAGGTAAACTATTCCTTGCTCTCCTAATTTGCTTGTGGTATCACCCTTTATATTTAAATCATGTACCCATTTTGACCTTATCTTGGTAAACCATGTGAGTTGTTGGTCACCTTGCTTTTTCTAGTCTTATCTCATATTATTACTTTCCACGTACTTCATACTCCAACCAGTCAACCATCTCTCTTGAACACGTTACGCTCCTCCTGCCTCCCTTGCTTTGTTCATTCTCTTCCTTATTACTCATAGTCCTCTGCTTCCCCTGTTGAATTCTGGTTTTTCCTTTAAAGCCCAATTCAGATGCTTCTTCCTTCATTAAACCTTCCCATATCTTCCCCTATCTGTTAGATTAAATATAGCATTTTGTTTTGTATCTCTCTAATGCATTCGTCATGTAATATTTTATAATTATCTCATAGGAGTTTTTTTAATCCTCCTACTAGATTGTAAACTCCATCAGGGCAGGGATTATATTATTTTATCTGAACTCCATTATCTCCTCTTAACATCTAACAAGGTACTTTATATACACTTGTTACTTAATAAGTGTTTGCTGAATAAATCAACAAAAGAACGAATTAAAACAAATAGACGATAAGTACTATAAAAGATTAGCAAGGGAAGAGATCCTTTACAGCCAGAGTTGTCAGGAAAAGATTCATAAGAATTTGGATAGGAGTAGAGAACACATTCTAGTCTGGGAGATTGCTGAAAAAAAGAAAGGGGGAAAGGAATGAGCATTTATTAAGCACCTACTCTGTGCCAGGCACTGTGTTACGTGCTTTACAAATATTATCTTACCAATTCTCACAACAACCCTAGGAGGTAGATACTATTATTCCCATTTTACAGTTGAGGAAACTGAGAAAGACAAAAGATAAGTGACTTGCCCAGGGTCACACAACTATTAAGTGTCTGAAATCAGATTTAACTCAGGTCTTCCTGATTCTAAGCCCAGAACTCTGTCCACGGAACCACCTAGTTGTCTCTAGGCAGGCAGATGAGAAAGTATAAGGTATGTTTGGGGCAAGGTTTGAAGACCAGTTAACTAGAGTAGAAGATTCGTTTATGCAAGGTGAGGAAGATAAGGGTGAAGAAGTTATATGGGACAGAATTGTGTTGGGTTTTAAATACCAGGCTAAGGAATTTAGAGAAATCTTTTGGATTTTAACAGTGATACTGAAGATGGTTGAGCTGAAGCGTAACACCACAAAAGTAGTGCTTCAGGGAGATTAAACTGGTAACTACCTGAAGTAGATTAGATAGGAAGATTCTCCATTTAAAGGAGTATGAAGAATAGCGAGAGAGGCCAGTTAGGATATCCTAGCCCACACATGCAGTACCGGTGGCCTGAACTTGGATGGTGACATTGGGAACAGAAAAGAAACAATATGGTAGATGTCAGAGATACGGCAGAGGAATAATCACTAGGACTTGCTAAATGATTAGATGTAGGGGGCAAGGAAGAAATTAAAAATGACTCCAAGATGTTAAGCCCGGATATGGCAAGAAGAGAGGTAACATGAAAAAGAGATAACAGTCGAGAGCTTATCCGAGAGGACATTACAGGGCCTGATTTGAGAAGCTAGCATGAGAAGACCCTCAGTCTGAGGGAGGCCATGTCTCAGAGCTTAATGTTTTGTCCCTGGGATACTGTGGAATATTACCGGCTGCTGTTCCAGAGGAAGTTAGCTTACTTGCTTTTCTAAATGAGCCGAGCTGTTGTGTTGGCAACCAACACACATGACAGGCACTTAGCCAAGCATAAAGCAACAGGTTTAAAACATGCGAGTATTATAGATCAACTGTCTCCCAAACCTTAGCTATCCACCTCTAGAAATGGGAATTCACAAGGCCAAAATCTAGTACTTAGCTAATAAGGAAGAAAAGTCCCAAATCAGAGGCCATCCTATTCTGGGCATATTTCTTTGAAACAGAGATGTGTGTGGCTGAGGAGGTAGAGAACTGGCCTTGGGACCAGAAAGATGTGGTTTTAAATCTCACCTATGACACATCCGAACTGTGTAATCCCAGGCAAACCACTGAGTGCTTGAGGCAACTCTAAGACCACAAGTTGCAGATCTACATTGATAGATGCAATTTCTCATCGTTGAATTCCCTATACCAATGAAATCACAGGCCTGGTCTCATCCCTATCCCTATTCCAACATGTATCTACAGATATAGATATAGATAGATAGATACAGATATAGATATATACATATATAGCTATAGATGTATTAACCCTTCTGTATTAGCCACTTTCTTTGAATAGTGAACCATCTTTGGGAGTCAGAATGACCTGAGCTCAAGCCTTACTTGTGACATATACTAGTGTTGTGAACCTAGACAGGGAGCTTACCTTCTCACACAACTCTCTAAGACATAAGTTACAGAATAGTTGCAAATCTGCATTGATAGTAAGAGTTTCCTCACAGTGATGAAAACACTGTTAGTTAGTTTTTTTTACCAAAGGTAGGAAAGTGTTAGTTTTTTACTAAAGGTAGAGAAGGGGATGATAGGGTCATAGATTTACCACCAGAAGGGATCTTAGAAGTCAGCTGATCCAATCCCCTTATTGGCCGCACTAGAGGCCGACACATTAAAGCTAAAACAACTTCTGTTAGTATTTGACAATTTTAATGCTAAGGAAAACTTCCCTTTCATATAACTTGGGCTGTCTCTGCAAAGAAAAGGGAATGTAAGAGTTGAGTTTGTGAAACTGAACAGAAAGAACCAGCTGAGATAATTCAGGCCCGAAAGTTGCCTTTTCCTCAAACGCAGTTTGTTTCATTCTGTTTTTGTTTGTTTTGCTTAGATTATCTGGACAATTGCACTGTGCCTCAATAGTCTAAGCATTCTATTTTTGTCCCATTTTAATAGGGACTAGAAACAATGGAGACCATTGAAGCATTCTCTTTGAGAGGATTAAGCCAGTTGAAAAGACAGGTTTCCTGTACGTCCTTTTTCCATGATGCAAAAAAGGGGAAATTCTATTCCTGTTCTCCCCTATTCATTAATAATAATCTCCTCCTTCCCAGAGGCAGGAGTGAGACATAATGTATCTTTAGTGGGCAAATATTCATCTTGTTAAATAACAGCACAAAAAACATAAATTAGGCAGAAGCCCACCAATTGGATCTATAACCCCCTAGGGCATGGCCCTAGACCTCTGGACTATCTCCAGGGCCCTGGGCCAATGCCTCCTGAGGATTCCATAGCCTGCACCATTTGTGCTGTACATATAGATGCTACAAAGTTCTGGACATCAGAATGTCCAGCCACCAGCCTGAGGAATCCCAGGCAGCTTTGAAAGTTTTGCTTTATCCTCTCACTCTCTTTTGGCCTCCTCATACCTTATCTTTCACTTACAAAAGCACTGTTCCTTTTTAAAGTTCTATACAATGACAATTAGATCGGGGTTCTTAATCTTTTTTTGTGTTAGACTCCTCTGGCAGTCTGGTAAAGCCTTCGGACCCTTTTTCAGAATAATAGTTTTAAATGAATAAAATAAAATAGATAAAATTACAAAGGAAACCAATTATATTGAAATAAAAATATAATTTTTTCCCAACCATGTTCAAAGACCTTTTGAAATCTATCCATGGATTCCTTAGGGGTCCATTGACCCCAGCTTAAGAACCCCTAGATTAGATGCTTCTCAGAACACCATCAACATTCCCTAATTCATAGAAAGAGACAACATAGTACAAAGGGGATAGATGACTTTATACTGCTTCGTGGCAACTCAAGGCAG
>NW_020954720.1:9558639-9582872 GCF_900497805.2 Vombatus ursinus
GTGTGTGTGTGTGTGTGTGTGTGTGTGTGTGTGTGTGTGTGTGTGTGTGGTTTGTGATACTTCAGTCTTTTGAATCTCAGGGCTTGTGCTTTACAAAAAAAAAAAAGACCATCTCTATTTTAAAATAATTCATATCTATAGAAACATATCTTCATAACCACTTTGTGGGTAAAATAGTATAACTTTAATTATTCCCATTGTATCAATGAGTAAACTGAGGCCCCAGGAATTCAGTGACCTGCCCATGGCCACATGGTTAGTAAGTACTGGCATCAGAATCCTAATATTGGTCTCTGGATTCCAGGTTCAAGTCTTTGTCCACTAACTACACTGTCACTCTCCCTTGCAGACCAAGAATAAAAGTGACACATCTCACAAGAAGGATCTGGGATTTCATGTTTATAAATCATGTTAAGATCCCTAAACACAAGTTATCCAAGTAGGTGGAGAGATGAAAAAGGAGCTGGCATTCTGTCCTACACCCCAAAGTCTGTATCTTTGTCACCTGCTGGCTAGAGTGTATCCTGCAGGTGGACCACTGGAAAATGTATTATGAAATGGTATCCTGATTGCATAAATATGTATAAATCTCTAAGAAACAATTGGCCTGGAAAGGAACTAGTGTATTGGTGAGCAATTCAAATTTATTAAAAAGAAAGGAAAGAGAGGGAAAAACTCTCTCAGAGGAAGGTAACAGGGGGAAAAAATGAAAGAGGACTCTCTTAAACAAATATCAAACCAATTAAAGGAACAGATCCATGAAAATAAATGATTTACAGAAAGAGGTCGTACCTGTGGTTTCTTTTACAAAATGCAATAAATGCTACACCTTGAATAACTAAATAAAAAGGACTCAATGAAGACATTGTGGTGAATGGACATCTTGCTAATGCAAACTCTACCAAACAAAGACCTTCCAGATCTCTCTGTATATGTATATATATATTTTTAAAAAGCATAAACCTTTCTTATCACAGGCGAAGTGAATGAATATTATGGCATTTATAGCATGTTTGCCTTAGCATTTGTCATGGAGAGATCCTGTGCAAAGGTAAGGCTTGGTATGCAGTGTAATTATTTTCCCACCTACTCTTGTCACGAGGTCTCCTTAGAGGGCATTTTCTTTCTTTGCCTCTTCAAATGCCTCCAAAATGATATCTTAAGGTCAAGAAACTCCAACAATGTGCAAATATCTTTCAGGAGTAGTCAATTTTCCCCCAGTTCCATTAGGGGGAAGTTTTATTGTAGTCAGCCTAAGAAGTTAATGGAGGGTCATGTTTCTATTTACCTTGGGACTAGATTCATAAACCAAACTAAAGACTGAACACAAGGCCAGGCAGCTTGGTAGAGCTCAGAGTCAAGCAGCCGTTGTCTCTCTACAAGAGCCCTAACTGGTGTTTAAAATGATACTGCATTTCATACATAACACATGTATACTAAGCATATAACCCACATGCGCCATGCTACATATTGACATGGTATGTTTTTGGAGCATGCAAGTCTCTGTCCCTGTTTGTGTATAAGATCTGCAGACAGGGTAAAATTTAATGAAGAGGTGTTTGGATTTCTTTGTCACGCTGAATATTGGTCTTTGGAGTTGGGTTCAAATCATAGCTCCAACATCAGTCATTGTGTGTGACTTCAGGCTATAAAAATCATTGTGGTATCTTAGGAAGAGCACTGGGGGCCTGGGTTGACATCATGACTGTGATATTTACTGTATGACCTGTATCTCTGGGCCTTAATTTCTTCATCTATAAAATGAGGGAACTGGACAAGATGACCCCTAAAGCCCCTTCTAGCTCTAAATCTATGATTCTACGATCTGGAGTCCTTTGACCTGCGTGACCATGAGCAAGCCATTTCACGTTCCCATGCCTCTATTTCCTCACCTGTAAAATAAGAGGCTTGTGCTACATAGCCTCTGAATTCCCTCCCAGCTTTAAATCTAACCCCATGACAATCATAGTTATATTGCTTCCTGCTCTGGGCACAGTAATCAAATTGATACAACCATTACTTCTGGAAAAGGAATGACATTGAGCTGCCCAATGGATCGATTCACCCTCCCTCTGCCTCCCCAGACTAAAATCAGTTTCCTTACTACCCCTCCTCTACATGGGTTGCGTCTCCCTGTTAGAATATGATCACTTTGAATGCAGGGACTCAGACATCAGTGATCGCCTCGTCCAACCTATACCTGAAAGGAATCCAGACTATAACATCCCTAATACACGGTTATCCAGCCTATAAATAAAGGGAACTCACCACATGTCAAGGTAGACCATTCCACTTGAGGGCAGGTTCAGGAAGGTTTTTATGGCATTCAACCTGTTTGTCTATTTGTAATTTCTACTTCTGCTCTTAGTACTTCCCTCTGGGGCCAAACAGAACAAGTCTAAACTTTCCTCCATATAACAACCCTTCAAATCCCTAAAGACAGCTATATTACATTCTCTCTCTCCCTCAGTCTTCTCCTCTCCTCTCCTCTTCTCTCTGCCCTTGCCAAGGAAAAACCCTTTACCTGCATAAGGGATCTTATTCCATCCCATCATCTCCAGTAAAATGCCTTTTCTATCAGCCATACTCTCTCATCAATATTGAATAGCTCACTCTTTACTGGCTGCTTCCTTACAGCTTACGAACCTTCTTGTGTCTCTGGCATTCTCAGAGAATTCTCATTTGGTCCTTTCAGTCCATCCCCACTAGCTCTTGCCCTATATCTCTACTCCCTTTTATAGCTACATTCCTTAAAAAGGTCATCTACAATAGGTACTCCCACTTCCTTTCTCCTCTTAACTCTTCACAGTATGTCTTCCAACATCATCATTCAACTGAAATGCTCTCTCCAAAATCAGCAATGATCTCTTAATGTTATGGTCTTTTCTCAATCCTCATCCTCCTCGACTTCGCTGCAGCCTTGGACCCTTCTCACCTTTCCAGTCTTCATACATCTTACTCCTCTCCATGTATTCAATGTTGCAGTGACACTGACTTCCTTGCTATTCTTTGTACAGGACATTCCATCCAATTCAGGGTTTTCAGTGGTTGTCCCCCATGCTTGGAAACCTCTGTCTTTCTTAATCTCTGCTTCCTACAAGTTTCAGCTAAAGTCCTACCTTCTTCAAGAAACCCTTCCCAGTTCTTAATGTTAGGGCCTTCGTTCTGAGACTATCCTTATTTTTCCAGTATATGTCTTGTTTGTACGTAGTTGCTTATATAAACTGTCTCTTCTATTAGACTGTGAGCTCCTTGTAAGCAGAGACTGGGATGTGTGTGTGTGTGTGTGTGTGTGTGTGTGTGTGTGTGTGTGTGTGTGACAGAGAGAGGAGAAGAAGGAGGAGGAGGAGAAGGAGGAGGAGGAGGAGGAGGAAGAGGGGATGCCTTTCTTTGTGTTCCCAGCCCTTAGCACTGTGCCTAGAACATAGTAGGTGTTCAATAAATGATAGTTGACTGACTGACTGACTGCTTTCTCTCCTGTGGCAAACTAATTCCACCCATGTCTCAGTTCATTAACTTTCACCTAAGTTTTCATATCAAAAGAATTCAGTAGACTGGATCTAAAAAATGTTTCACTAGTATTAGGAACTCCTAGTGAGGGGTCAATATAGATCACCATTATTCAATTTAGTTTTAGATGCATGGGCCTCTAACTGTAGGTGAACCTCAGGGTTCTGTCCTGGGTCCTCTTCTCTATTTCACTTGGTGATCTCATCAGCTCCCATGGATTTAATTACCATCTCTCTACTAATGATTCTCAAATCTATGTATCCTGCCCCAGTCTCTCTACTGACCTCGAATCTCACCTCTCCAACCACCTTTTAGACACTTTGAACTAGATGTGCAGTAGATGTCTTAGATGGAATACATCCAAAACTGAACTCACTATCTTTCCTCCTAAACCTTACCCCTTTCCTACCTTCCATATTACTATAAAGGGCAACACCATCCTCCCAATTCCTCAAACTCACTACCTAGGAGTCATCCTGAATTCCTTACTATCTCTCACCACCACGAGAGAGAAGCTGTTGCCAAGGCCTGTCGAGTTCACCTTTGTGACATCTCTCAAATATGCCCCTTTCTCTCCTCTGACACCACCAGCCACTCTAGTACAGGCCGACCCCACCTCCCTCCTGGACTATTACAATAGCTGCTGGCGGGGCCTCCTGCCTCAAGTCTCTCCTCATTCCAACCCATCTTCCATTGGGCCACTAAAGTGATATTCTTGAAACACAGGTCCAATCATGTTACACCCTCCTACTCAATAAACTTCAATGGCTCCCACCTGCCTCCAGGATCTTTGGCACTTAAAGCCCTTCGCAACCTACCCACTTCATGCTTCTCTAGTAATTACTACCCAACGTACACTCCTCGATTCAGTGACACTTGCCTCCTGCCTGTTCCACGAACAAGACACTCCATCCCTCCACTCCAGGCATTTTCTCTGACTGTATCCCAGGCCTGGAATGCTCTCCCTCGTCTGCTCAGACTACTGACCTTTCTGGCTTCCTTAAAGTCCCAACTAACATCCCACCCAACTCCTCTTAATTCTAGTGCCTTCCCTCTGTTAATTGTTGTTGTTTAGTCCTGTTTGATTCTTTGTGAACTTATAGGTCATACTTTCCATAGGTTTTCTTGCCAAAGATACTGGAGTGGTTTAACATTTCCTTCTCCAGGGGATTAAGACAAATGGAGGTTAAATAACTTGCCCAGGATCACACAGCTACTAAGTATCTGAGGCCAGATTTGAACTCAGGTCTTCCTGACTCCAGGCCCAGCACTATCCACCGAACCACCTAGATGCCTCTATAAATTGTTTCCTGTTTGTCCTGTATGTAACTTTCTTTGTATATATTTGTTTGCATGTTGTCTCCCCCATTCGATAGTAAATTCCTTGAGGGCAAGCTCTGTCTTTTGCCTCCTTCTGTATCCCCAGCCCTGAGCACAGTATCTGGCACATAGTAGTGCTTTATTAAGCATGTAGTGCTTAATAAATGTCAATTGATTGATTGGAGCAGTAAGAGGTTAAGTAACTTGCCCTGAAAGCCATAATATATTAAAAGGGAACTTGAACCTAGACCTTTTCTATTCAGAAACATTGATTAAGAGTTTACAATGTAAAAGGAGGACAGACACAAAAATGAAACAGTCTCTGGCCTAAAGGAGCTTCTATTTTACTGGGGAATATGAGATGAACAAATGTAAAAGATAATTGGAGGAAAGAGAGAAGACTTAACAACAGGGGACCTCAGAGAGGGATTCATAGTAGAGCTAAGCCTAGAAAGAAGATTTTAGCCCTATGCTTACCTACAGTCACCAGTATTATTTCCCTTCCTGTGATAAGGGGATGAAGCCAATTAAGCACATTTGTTGTATGCAATAGATAGAAAAATGGCATGTTAAAGTGGAAAAAGCATTGGCTCCAGAGTCAGAAGATCTAGGTTCAAATTTTACCTCTAAAAATACCTGTCTACCTATTTGACCTTAAGCTAGTCATTTGACTTCCCTAGGCCTCTCTTTCCTCATCTGTAAAATGAAGGAATTGAATTAAATGGCCTCTGAAGTCCCTTCCAATTCTGTACTGATTCTATAATCCTAAACTAGGGAAAAATAAACCAAAACCCTTGTTCCAGTTTATATATATTTTCTCTGCTAAGTAAGACAAGTGAGAGATCATGGATATAATCAACAGTAATATCACCATCTCACATGCCAAATTGTGCATTTTTTTAAATGAATTATAGGATGTATGCTAACGTGGCAGCAGCTTACATATTTCTCTAAGATGACATCAGATATGCAAATCAAAACAACCCTGAGGTTTTCCCTCACACTCAAGAAATTGGCACCAATGACATAAGATACAATAGTCAGTATTGGAAGGGTTGTAGAAAGGTAGGCACAATATCCTTTGATCTAGCAATACAACTACTAGGTCTGTATCCCAAAGAGAGCATAAAAAAGTGAGAAGGACCCACATATTCAAAAATATTTATAGCAGCTCTTTCTGTGGTGGCAAAGAATTGGAAATTGAGGGGATGCCTGTCAGTTGGGGAATGGCTGAACAAGTTGTGGTATATGAATGTGATGGAATACTATTGTGCTATAAGAAATGATGAGCAGGCAGATTTCAGAAAAACCTGGAAAGACTTGAATGAACTGATGCTGAGTGAAGTGAGCAGAACCAGGAGAACATTGCACACAGTAACAGCAACATTGTTGATGATCAGATATGATAAATTTGGCTCTTCTCAGCAATACAATGATCTAAGACAACTCCAAAAGACTCATGATAGAAAATGCTATCCACATCCAGAAAAAGAACTATGGAGTCTGAATGTAGAAGGAAGCATACTATTTTCTCTCTCTTTTCTTTTTTGTGGTTTTTCCTTTTGTTCTGATTCTTCTTTCACATGACTAATGTGGAAATATGTATAATATAATTGTAAACGTATAACCTATATCTGATTGCAGACCATTTTGGGGAGAAGAGGGAAAGGGAAAAATTTAGAATGAAAATCTTATAAAAATGAATGTCAAAAATTAAAAATTGACTAATTTTAAAGAAAGAAAGACAGGCACACTGATACTTTGTTGATAGGGCTGAGAATTAGTTATTACAACTATTCTGTAAAGTAAAGAAAATTATTGAAATGTCTACATGCTTTGACCTAGAAATTCCACTGCTAAACATTTATACCAAGGAGGTTATTGATTAAAAGAAAGATTCCATACACCAAATATTTATATCAGCACTTTTTATGGTAGCTAAAGAGGAAAAAAAAGCAACTGCCCATGGATTGGGAAATGGATAACAAGCTGTGTTATGTGAATGTGATGGAATATTACCATGCTGTAAAAAATTACCAATATGATGAATACAGAGAGGTATAGAAAGACTTACATGAATGATGAAAAACTAAAGTAGAGCCAAGAAAACAGTATGCATAATGACTGTAATGATGTAAATGGAAGAATAGCCACTAAATAATTGAAAATCATTATTGCAAAAATTACAAAGAACGAGCTTGTCCCCAAAGAAGAGATATGAAAAGATGCCTCCCCTCAATCCTTTGTATAGATGGAATAAGAGTCCACATTGGGACATTGCATATGTAGTTAGATTTTTTTTTGATATATTGGTCAGGTTTGCTGATTTGTTTTAAGGGATAGCTTGCTAGGGAGGGGGTTGGGGAGCAATAACAGGAGAAAATTTAGGAAATGTTAAAAAAAATCAATAAAATTATTAAAAAAAATAGATAACTTCAAACAGAATATCCTACTGACTAAATCTGCCATTCTGCCTTTCCAAACTGCAGGGCTGTGCCAATGAAACTGAATTATCATAAAAGAGTATTATATGTGTGAAATAAATAATCTGAAGCTGTTTCTTGGGCTAAGTAGGTGAAATTTATTTTGAATCAAGCCTAGTTAAACTGTCTCATAATACAACTAGTCTCTAGAATTTACCAGGAGGTCAGATGGCAAGTTACACAAATGTGAATGTAACTTTTCTGATTTCTTTGAGAGCGGTATCATGGAAGACATTTCCAAATTAATGAGTAACAACAACAACAAGAACCCAAACACCAAGTCGCCTAGAGAACTCAGATGCAGGGCTTCTCTTGCATTAGTCTGAAGTGTGGCAGTGTGATCATAGAATCATAGATTTAAAACTGGAAGACTTTTCAAAAGTCATCTAGTCCAACCTTTTCATTTTACAGATGAAGAAATTAAGGCACAAAGATGGGCTGTGACTTGCCCAATGTCACACAAGTATCAATTAACAGTGCTGGGATTCAAATGCAGGTCGTCTTATTCTGAAGCCAGACAGTTCTGAATTATTCTGAATCTTTCTGCTCTACCTTGCAGCTATTGCTGCTAAGCCCTGTAAAGAATTTATGCCCTTTCAGCATAAATAATTCATTCTCTCCATAGACATATTGCCATTTAAAAGTAAATTGCTCTTCCTACTCCTGAAATACTAGATTGTTTTCATTATTTTAAAAGTAACGTGACTAAAAGCTTTTTAATTGAGTCAGCCATGCAAGGCCAGGTGCTATCAATTGTTTGCCAAACTAGCAATCCTGGTCCATCGATTAACCATCATTTTATGAAGCTAAGGAGTGGTCTACTAAGGCTGTATTTCATTCTCTTCCAACATAGCTAATATAGCAAGTTGTCAATCATCACCTTCCCTGCCGGCTTTTCTTTCTGTCGCTTGTATTACAATAAGGACAATAAGGAGGAGGTAAAAAAAACAAAAAAAACAAAACAAAACTTCCTTGAAGGGCTAAAAGCAAATTTAAAACACTAAATATAAGCAAATATATTCCAAATTCCAAATTTTTTGTAAATCCCTTAGAAAATGGAGCATAGTAGTAATAGTGTGTCAGAGCTGTCTTGAAACAACTTGCTGAAAGGAAACCTTTTAGAGTCATTCAAAAAAGGAAGACTAGAAGGGACTAGGGGTAGTTAGGTGTGGGTGTGTGGAGTTACCTTATATGTACTATGGCTTAGGCCCATGGGTAAAGGTATGAGTCAAAAGGAAGTAAGCTGCTGAGAAATAGCAAAAATACCCCTCATTAATTATTTTTTTTCTTATATAGTGATTGTTACTTTTGAAAAATGAACAGTCAAATCTCAAGTATTGGGAAATATACAGGAGACTCAAGCCTTATGTCCTACTGACAACTTTGGTCTTCCAATTTTTAGAGTTTTTCCAATGAAGATCTCAAATAGAAAATATGAAATAAGCAAAACTTTTGATTTAAATTTTGCTTTGTTACAGATAGAAAATAATATTTTCTCTGAATTCTGAATACATCAAATCCTTTTTTTTTTTTGTGGGAGGGTAACTATTTTATATACTATTTTACACCCAAAGAAAAAAAATGTCAGCAAAATACAAAATTTTAGAGCAGTTTTAGGCTTTCATAGCTTAAAACTGCACTAAGACTTTTGGGACACCCTATGAGCAAACTGTTTCCTGGGCCTGCTGCAGTTTAACATTTAAGAGACAACATTTATCATCTACTTGGACTATCAGGCTTTATGGAATCAAAACAGAATCAAGAATCCACATGGTGCAACCCTATGCAACATGGAAAAAAATAATTTGATGTTTGTGTGATTTGGGGGGCTTTTACTAGAAGTCAGATAGTATTTTAACAAATCTATCCTTTGGAAATTGCCCTGGCATCCTATGGCAAATAAAAGAGAAATTCTTTAAAATCCTTGATTTAGAACTTGTGAAGTATGTCTCTGACAAATATTTACCTAACACCATTAAGAGAGAATTCAAATTCTTCCTCCTCACCACCCCCTCCTCACTCCCCCTCCCACCACCACCACCATGTGTTCAAATACTTGAGAATAAATTCTTCTCCCTTTAACAGCAGTCCTGGCAGCTCCCAACCCCAGTCTGCAGTATGTATGATAACTACTCAAAAATTACTATAATCATGTTCATCAATTAATTTTCACTGAAAGCCCATGGGATATATGGCATTGCTTTATAAATATTTCCACTATAATGTTTATACCTGGGTGATTCTGCTTGACAGCATTAACTGAATATTTATTCTATGTTAAAATCTAAACTCTATAGCTCAAGCCACCAAATGGCTTTTTGTTCTCCTGTCAAAGAATGTGTAACAATTTGGATTACAATCAGAAACAATCTCCAAAGATACCAACCATTAGACCAAGAAGAGGAGCAAAAACATTTGCAGAAATAAATGCTACAACATATTTTTTTTCATAAGACTCAGGATTAACAGAGAAACTTGACATGGAGAAACTCTTCTTTCATGAAGAGATGTAATATATTTTTTTTTTAGTTGAAAGGGACTTTAGACTTGATCTAATCCAACCCTCTCACTTTACAGATTAAGAAACTGAAACCCAAAGAAGTTAATTGATGGGTACAAAGTCACATAGCTAGTAGAGGAGGCAGATTTTAGCACCTAAGTCTGCAGATTTCCAATCCCATAAATTGAATTGAATTCCCCTAGTGCCATACTGCTATACTGAGATAGCAGTAGGAAGTAATGCCTCAGTCATCTTTGTTCACAAATCTTCTAAGCTTTCCCCCCTCCCCAAAAAAGTGACAACTTTTTGATGTGACACTTTGTCAAGAACCAGTTTTATGATTCATTTGGGGTTTACTAGAAGTATCCATTGTCAAAACTCCTCTGAGACTAATAAAAGAATGATAACCTTGAGAGTTAATAGCCATGCAGAGTGGTCCATTTCTACCCAACCATGACTACCACCATAATAGAGTATAAATTCCTTGTGAGCATAGGGATTATTTCACTCTTTAGACTTGTATCCCTGAAACCTAGCACAATGTCTGACACAGAGCAGGTGTTTAATATATGCTGATTGATTATTACCCCATCCCCATGGAGTTCCCACCAACAAATAATCTCCTTATCCCTTTAACCAATCATTCTTCCTTTCCCAACACCACCATCCTACTCTTAAACCACCTATTACCCCTAGGATCTGATTCCTTCTCAAAAAGCCGTGATGGTTCTACTCCAATATTCCAGTAGCTTCTGAAACCTCAACTTCTCTATAAGTCTCTTTTCAACAAATGGAAATGGACTTCCTGTAAATATACCCTACCAGAGTATGAAGTCTACAAGGCTTTGATCTGACAACATACAAAACAGATATTCTCCCTCTGCTTGCATATAACATGAATACATCTGTCTCGAATGCTTGTCTATTGTTCTTAAGGTATTTGTCTGAGGAAGACAAAGATAGAAAGACCTCACATACACCATGGCAATACTTTTTGTGATAGCAAAGAATTGTAAACAAAGGGCCCATCCATTGGGGAATGGTTGAACAAACTATGGCATGTGAACATAATGGAATATTTCTGTTCCATAAGAAATTACCAACATGAAGAATTCAGAGAAACATGAGAAAACATAAATTAACTAATGACAGAGTGAAATAAGCAGAACCAGGAAAACAATAGATAGAAAGGATACAACAATGTAATGAAAAAAGAACAACAAGTAAATGCTCGATAATTAATTATAAAAACCAAGTTTGGCCCTGAAGAAAAAATGAGAAAATGTACCTCTACTACCACCATCACTGAAGAGGTGAGATATGTGAGAGTGAAATGTTACATATACTGCCAGACACAGTTTGTGTGTTGGTTGTTTTCATAGAAATGCTTCTCCCCACCACTACCACTTTCACGTTTGTTACAAGGATAACATGTTTGTCACACTTTGTTACAAGAAATAGCTCAATAGATGGGAAGTGATATACAGGAAATGAATGTGAGGTAAAAGGTATCAATAAAAAAAGAGATCATTTAAAGAACATTTGTCTAAATGTTTTGGTCTTAAAAAAAGTAAATTCTTAGGGGGCTAAAATGTGAATTTCAAATGACTTATAATGGAGTTAAAAGTCATTTTATTCATTTAAATTGAATCCAGTGACTTTGGGGTTGCAGAGTTGGGGGTTTTTTAATCACAATAAATGTATATATAATTCAGTATAGAAGAAAAAAATCAAAACAAAGCAGTACCATTAAAACAAGAGCTGAATTTTCTGCAAGACAAAAAACATTATAATAGAAACAAAATCTCTCCTGAGAGTTTTCAAACAGAGCATCAAAGTTTTTTCCCCGTCTTATTCTGGTTATTACTATTTTACATTTATTGTATCACAGCAATAGGCAGGACACTGAGGAGAACATGAAATAAAACAGGTCTCAGCACAGTGGGCCCAGAATTTAAATTTTAAATGCTGAAACAGAAAGGGCTGGGATTGTGGTTCTTATGTCCCCCAGCCCTCATCTGCATTCAGGGTTCCCTTTGAAGCCATCGGGGAGCTCTGTTTGTAGATACAAAAGAAGGAGAAGTAGAAATAGGAGGAGGAGAAAAAGGACCGAAGAAGAAGAGAAGAGGTGGACAATGACAAGAGATTGGCATCACATCTCAAAATGAAAGTGCTGAGTTGCTCGTGAAGCCATGGGATTACATTGCAGAAAATGAAGTAGCCAGCTGATTTTAAACACACTGAATGGTAATTGACTAAAAACATGTCCGGTTCCCAGATCTCCGAGAGCATAGGAAATAATCAGAAGGGAATTTTATGGGAACTAAAATTGAGTTTAAACAATAGGGTCAATAACTAGTCCAATACCATCATTTTACAAATGAAGAAACTGAGACCCAGAGAAATAAAGTGACTTCCCCAAGTTCCTACAGGTGATATGTTGAAATATGTAAATACCTAAAACAAAAATAGAAGCGCTCTACATTCCTGCCAAATGGCCTACTTGGTGTTTCCTGAATTTGGCATTCCACCCCACAGGCTGTCCCCTATCCCTGGGGATAGTGTTCACCTTCCTCATCTCCACCTCTTAGAATCCTGAGTTTCTTCAAGGCTTAGGCTCAAGGGACATCTGCTAGGCAAGGCTTTCCCTGATCACTCCAAATGTTAGCATTCTATCTCCCTGAAATAATCTTTCTTTTTACTCATCTTTATCCATGTTGAATCCCCCGATAGAAGGTAAGCTTCATGAAGACAAGGACTATTTTGGCAGCATAACCTTGTACATAGTAGGCACTTGAATATGATGACAATTTCAGATTAAAACAGCAAAATTCCACAAGTAGAACACTGTGATATTCCAGGCTTAGAAAAGATGAAAAGCTCTAAGACCTAGACCTAAAGGTTTTTTTAAGTGAATAGACTTTGGTGTTTCTAAAAGAGCGTAGTTTTGAATACATGAATGCCTATTGCTAGGGCACCTTCCCAGAGTCATAGAGATGTACTTCGTAGCATTTGCTTTGAGGAATGGGCCTGGCCATCCTCATCAGCCTCCTAGCCCAGTTTACTTCATTTTTTATATGCCCCACAACTATTCCTGGGGCCCTCCTAGCTTCTGACAAAAAAAACTACCTAACTGCAATAAAATATAAAAGTGAGGAAAAAATACTCATCTTCATTTTTCTTCAGTTCCAAGCTTTCCTGGAACTAAGCCTGCAGGAGATTACATGATTTGTATAAGATTGATCCAAAGCCAATGTAATGAGAAATTCAGGGTCAGCTGAAACATTTCTGGTGGATTTTTTCTGAGCTTCCCCCCAGGCAAAACATCTTGTGTATATACACACATACACACACACACACCTCAGACTCAAGCTTGCTACTATCCTCCTTCTATGACCCCTCCTGTTCCTAAGTAAAAAAAAAAAAAAAGAATTGGGGCAAAACAAAATGGATTTATGCCACGTAGGTGTGTGACCCTGGGCAAGTCACTTAATCCTTATTGCCTCAATTTCCTCATCTGTTAAAAATAAGTTGGAGAAGGAAATGGCAAGCTATTCCCCAAATGGGACCACAAGGAGTCAGATATGATGATAGCAACAGCAAAAATCTCTAGTTTCCTATTTCTGAAGATGTCAAATTCAAATCCTGTGCTTGACATATCAAATAGGTCCACAACCTGATACCACCTTACTTTCTTTTCCCATTTAATTTAATTTAATTTTTTTCCAGTTACATGTAAATATAGTTTTCAACATTCATTTTTATAAGATTTTGAGTTCCAAATTTTTCTTCTTCCCTTCTTTTCCCCTTCCCCAAGATAGCAAGCAATCTGATATAGGTTATACGTGTACAATCATGTTAAACATATTTCTACATTAGTCACATTGTGAAAGAAGAATCATAACAAAAAGGAAAAACCATGAGAAAGGAAAAAAAGTGAAAATAATACAGTTCAATCTGCATTCAAACTCACAGTTCTTTCTCTGGATGTGGATAGCATTTTCCATCATGAGTCTTTTGGAATTGTCTTGGTATAGCCATAAAGGGTAAGTCATGAAATACTGAGAAAAATCTTTCAGGACTGACCAATTTAGCTTTACTTGTATAGAAAGTCACAAAAGAAATGGAAACAAAGGACAATACCAAACACATAGCAGAGCAGTGGATAGATCATACTCATAGATTCTCAAAGCAAAAAGAGAATTTCCTGACCATCCAATCCCAATTATAGTTCAAACAAGAATCTCATCTAAAATAACCCCAACAGAGTGTCATTTCACTTCATTGGCAGACTTTCCTTCACTGGTAGGTAACCCACTGCCACGTGAGGCATCTTATTCTACTCTTAGATAGTTCTCTTTGTTAGGAAGTTTTCCTATCAGGCTGAAATCTGCCTCCCTGAAACTTCTACCTATTACCCCCAGTTCTATGCCAATCGAATCACTCTTCTACAAAGCAGTCCTTAAATACTTAAAGGCAGATATCATGGCCTCCTAAACTACTTCTTCTCCAGATAAAACATCTCAAGTTCCTGACCAATTTACCTATACTTGTATAGAAAGCCCCCCAAAAAATGGAAGCAAAGGACAACACACAAGGGAGCAGTGGACAGATTATACTTACAGATTCTCCAAACAGGGAGAGAATTTCCAAGCCGTCTAGTTTCAATCATAGCTGAAGCAAGAATCTCATCTAAAATAGCCCCACCAGAGGGCTGACCAACAGAGAATCATAAAATCAGAGATTTGGAGCTGAATCTGATCTCCGTATGACATATCTTATAGTCCTCTTCCTTATCAATGCCCATCCTAAGACCATGGAAGAACACAGCAGGCCTATCTTTTCTTGTTCTAGTCTTGGTGATTGTTAGTGCAAAGTAAAGTTTCATTAGCTTTTTAGGCTTGCGTGCCACATGCCTTTTTTGAGTGAATTACTATCCCCCATCATCTACATGTATAATTGTTGGTTTGTTGGTTTTTTAACCCAAGTGTAGGACTCAATATTAATCCCTATTAAAATTCATCTTATTAGATTTAGTCCATTGTTTCAGTGTGTTGTAATTTTTCCCAAAACTCGATTCTCATCTAGCATATTAACTGTCCCACTCAAGTCCATGTCATCTGCAAATTTGGTAAGTATGTCATGGCTATATTCTTCTAAATTGTTGATAAAAATATTGACCAGAATAGGACCGATAAAATTGTTCTATTAATCCCTATTTTATGATTCCTATCATTCAACCTATTCCAAGCCCGTTTAACTATACTTTCACCTGATGCATGTCATTCCATTTTATTCGAGATACCGTAAGGAACTTTGTCAAATGTTGACTTAAAAAAAAAAAAAAAAAGATTATCCATTCCAAGCCTTTAGGGGGCAGCTATGTGGCACAGCGGATAGAGCACTGGCCCTGAAGTCAGGAGGACCTGAGTTCAAATCTGGCCTCAGACCAAACACTTAACACTTACTAGCTGTGTGACCCTGACAAGTCACTTAACCCCAACTGCCTAACAAAAAAAAAAATTATCCAGTCAAATGCCTTGCTGAATGCCAAGTATTTTATACTTGACATTTACCTCTAATCTAATCTAGTACTTCTGTCAAAAAAAAAAAAAAGGAAGTGAGGTTAATTTGGTATGATTTTCTGAACTAATACTGGTTCATCATAATCAATGATTCCCTTTGCAAGTATTCAATATATAAGTGTAATAGCCCAAGCCCCTTATGTAGGCCCCATAAGCTACTCCTAGGTCCATGGTACTCAGAGATAATCATCTATCTCAAGGCTCAGACATAAACTACCATTTTCACTGAATCTCCCCCAACTAAGCAATAATAAATCATATGACATAGGAATAGGGCATTTACTTAAAACAGAACACAGGGCAAATAACAAAGAATTTTGTGACCAACACTCTCACTACCAGTTCCCAAGACTACTACTGCTCAAACTTCCTGGGACAAGGAACTATGAACTCCTTCTGCACTCTCCTCTGAATCTTCATTAAAACTGAAGGTAACCAGGCAGTTTCACTCATGACACAGGTGGGGGCTGTTAAAAATCAGTATCAAAAGCAGTCAGTAAACAGTCAACATGTAGGTGCTCCTTATGTGATATAGAGGGAGTCTAAGACTACAACTTTTCATCTCCTCTTTCGGGACTCTGGGCTTACCCTGTTTGCTTTCATAGCACTGCAAGCAAAGGGCATTCATGGCAGGGAGTCAGCACAGGAACCAGGGATCAATGTTGTTTCCCCTCATCATGGAAACCAGGGAGCATTTCCTGGCAAAGCACCTGGGCAAACAGGACATTAGGGTCAGGTCATAACTGCCATTTATTCCCTATTTGTCTCCCTGACTCTGCCACCCAATTTTGAGCAACATGCTCCCACCCTCATTCAGGATTCTGTCTTATCTGGGTGGTCAATGAAGGTGGAGCTGCCATAGGGACTTCTGGGAATGTAGCTTAATAAAGAAAACATGGCATCTTGACTTGTCACAAACATGCACCTTTTATACAATATACTATGTTTTTTTCTGTTTTGAAGAAAAAGAGAGGAAAAAAATCAAATGATATATTTATAGTCATTCCTGTATCTGTTCTTTGTTTTATCTTGTAGTGATTCATATAGATAAGTATACCAGAAAAGGCTAATAATACCTCAAATACGAAAGATACCCTGACGAACAATACAGTAATATTACCCTTCAGAGATTGTATACACAGTAACTTGCGCCAGGATTTTATGCTCAAAAACCCCCTAACTATACGCCTTTTTCTGAAAGACCTTCATTTTCTGTGTCAAGAGTAACTTAGGGGGTTTTGAAACATATTTCTTTGTTTTAAGATGGGGGGAAAGCCCAAAGAGGAAGAATTTTATCTTTTGAAGATTATATCTGGTCTGTGTTGTAACTTAACCACTTGAGTGCTGCCAAATATATTATTCCAAGTGCAGTTTAAAGGTCTACTGATTTATAGTGGGCAGGAAATTCTGAAACTGCATAATAACAAATAAATTTATGAAAATGCTTGGATACTCAGGTATCACTGGGTTTAAAATATTCACATGCATACAGTTAATTCTGAATCTTCCACACAAATAGAGAGAAAAAGAAATGTAGATACTCCCATAGGATCATATGTATAGAGTTGTAATGGACCTCAGAATCCAACCCCTTCATTTTAAAAATGGGGAAATTGACACCCTGGGAGGTTAATTTATTTGATCCACGTCACACAAGTAGTAAGAGTCAGAGATAAGTTTGGAACGGAGGTCTTTGGACCCTAGAGACAGCATTCTTTCCACTGTTGAGTGTTGGTGATTTGTGAATGTCTTCAGGGAAGTATATTCAGATACACACACACACACACACACACACACAGAGGGAGAGAGAAAAGTACATATACTTCCTCCACTCAGTGTGATACAAAGGCAAGATCACTGGCTTTGATGAAAAACAGCCTGGGTTCAAATCCAGCCTTTGTCATTCATTACCTGGGTGACCTTGGGCAAGCCACTTAACCTCTGCATTCCTCAATTTTCTCATTAGTAAAATAAGGAAGTTGGGCTAGCTGGACTCTGAAGTCTCTTCTAACTCTAAATCTTTAATCCAGTAATCCCCCCTTACCTCATCCTGACTTCCTCTTGGCTCAGCCCTACCTGTCACAGACAATCTAGCAAATAGATATTTGAGAATTGTTTGTTATACATTGCAGCTTTATCTTGGAAAAGAAAAAAAATGCATAGATAAGTGAACCTCCCATATAAAAGCAGGAACTTTTCTTTTCTACCTTGTCAGGAAGCTATTTCACAAAAACAGCTCCTTTGTTTTTGTTAGATATTTTGGTAGAAATTCTGACCTCATAGCCGTACTACAATATAGTGAGAATGCATGATTGAGGAAGAAATTAGATTAGAATAATTTTTATTAAATTATGAATATATGGAACGTATGCTATCTAATTTTCATACTAGAACTGCAAGTTTGTATTCAACAAATCCATCTAACATTTATTTAGCACTTGCTACATCCAATGTACCATGTTAGGTTGTAGGAAGTTATATACATATACATATATATGCACACATGTACATATATACACATATATATGTGTGTACACACACAAACTCTCTACTTTTAAGGAATTTACATTCTAGGGGAAGAGAGAGGGTAGGAGAGATTATAAGACCAATTTATAAGATGGTACATCTGGTTATTGTCAACAAACTAAACTTCTGTAGAAAATTTAATATCTCAGGTTATGTTAGACGCAAAAACCAAAAAACTCATTAAGGTATATGACCTCACAGCTGTAGTGGGAGTTGGATGATCTAATCCTGGTTCTGCCACTGAAACTCGATGATTGACTTATTATTGATTAATTATTAATTATTGATTTAGTCAATACTAAGTCACTTCACTATTCTGTTTTATCTTCCTCAAATGGAAAAAAGGGGGGGGAGGGTAAACTATAAGATCTTTAATGTCACTTCCAGCTCAAATGTTCTAAAATATATATCTTGTATACTTACAATTAGGAAGGAGTTAGCTAAAGACTTTGGACCCCAGGTAATGCTTGTGGAAATCATCATGAATTGAGAAAAGTCAAAACTTCAAGAAATGGAAGGAGAGAGAATATGGCATATTTCCTTTTTTAATCTTTTATTTTTTCCAATTACATGTAAAAACAAATTTTAACATTCACTTTTGAAAATTTTGAATTTCAAATTCTTTCCCACCCTCCCTTTCATTCCCTCTCATTGAGAAGGCAAACAATTTGATATATGTTACACATGTGCAATCATGCAAAACATATTTCCATATTAATCATATTGTGAAAGAAAATCTAGGACACCGGGATATCCCCCTATAAAAATAACAAGAAAAATAAAGTTTTAAAAGAGTATCTTTTGATCTGTATTCGGACTCCATCCATTCTTTCTCTGGAAGTAAACAGCATTTTTCATCATGAGTCCTTCAGAATTGTCTTAGATCACTGTATTTCTGAGAATAGCTGTCATTCATAGTTGATCATTATACAATATTGTTGTTATTGTGTACAATGGTCTCCTTATTCTGCTCACTTCACTTTGCATCACTTTGTGTAAATCTTTCCAACTTTTTCTGAAAACATCCTGATTGTCATTTCTCATAACACAATAGTATTCCATCACAATCATATACCACAACTTGTTCAGCCATTCCCCAATTGATGAGCATGCCCTCAATTTCCAACTTTTTGCTACCACAAAAAGAGCTGCTACAAATATTTTTGCACATTGAAATCCTTTTCCTTTTTTTTTAATCTTTTTGGGATATAAACCTAGTAGAGGTATTACTGGGTCAAAGGACAGTACAGTTTTATAGCCGAAATGTTCTCCAGAAAGGTTAGATCAGTTCACAACTCCACCAACAGTACATTAGTGTCCCAATTTTCCCACATCCCCTCCAACATTTGTCATTTTCCTTTTCTGTCATATTAGCCAATCTGATAGGTGTAAGCTGGAACCTCAGAGTTGTTTTAATTTGCATTTCTTTAATCAGTAGTGATTTTGAGCACTTTTTCATATGACTATAATTTTGGTTTCTTCATTTGAAAACTGCTTGTTCACTGACCATTTATCAATTGGGGAATGGCTTATATTCATATAAATTTGACTCTATTTTCCATATATTTGAGAAGTCTTTTATCAGAAAAACTGGCTGTAAAATTTTTTTCCCAGTTTCCTTTTTTTCCTTCTGATCTTGGCTACATTAGTTTTGTGCAAAACCTCTTTAATTTAATGCAATCAAAAATATCCATTTTACATCTTGTAATGCTCTCTTATCTCTTATTCAGTCATAAATTCTTCCCCTAAATCTCCATAGATTGAACCTACATCTTCCTGACTCCAGGCTCTCACTCTTATGCCACATACTAAAAATAAATAAATAAGTGGATAGATAGATAAATAAATAAATAAGGGGCAACTAGGTGGCCTAGTGAATAGAGCACCAGCCCTGGAGTCATGAGGACCTGAGTTGAAATCCAGCTTCAGACACTTCCTAGCTGTGTGACCCTGTGCAAGTTATTTAACCCTGACTGCCTCCCAAAAAAAATAAAATAAAATGATAAAGGGGAACATTGACACTGGATCAATTGACACTCCGAAGAGAAGAGAGTATTAACTAGCAGGCAGGATCAACTTCTGATAATTCAATGCTATCAAGTTTATCTAATTTTATCATAATGGCAAACTTCCTAGATCAAAAGAAAGTGATTCAAGCCTTTGACTACTATTCCTTACCTATTTTTAAATGCTATTTTATTTTTTCCAATTACATGTAAAGACAATTTTTAACATTCATTTAAAAAAAAATTTGAGTTCCAAATTTTTTCACTCCCTTTCTTCCCTCCTCCCTCCCTAAAATGGTAAGCAATTTGATATAGGTTATATATGTGCAATCATGTATATTTCCCTATTAGTCACTGCTATTCATAAGGGGGTATCTACACCTGGGATTACATCAGTATAGAGAATTCCCAGCATGAAAACTTGCTTCACTAGTACAGGTCTACAACTCATTGGAAACAAATAGAGCATTGTCTAAGGAAATACTGAAAGGTTTAGTAACTTGTCTATTGACACAGAATCAGTGTGTGTCAGAGACAACACCTCAGCCCAGATATTTCTGACTCCAAGGTCACTGTACCACACTGCTTCTCTCTCTTCATGCCCATACACATAGGAAAACCAGAAAACATGAACAGCTGTATCCTCAAGCTGTCAATTTCAACTTCAAGAACATCTACTAAATAGTTTTCTGCAAGAACCAGTCTAACACTCAATATTACTGACATTTTCATCAAATGACTCAGACTACAGAACATAAGGAATATATACATTAAGTCTGCCGATAATGCCAGGCTTGTTGGAGACAGCTTTCTTTGAGAGATGGGATCTTTTAGTGCACCTCGTATGATGAAACATGAGGTTTAGGTTGTCTATTTTCACTGTCACTTCCTGTAACAGTGGTGCCTGTTTCTTAGATGCTATGTCCTCAGCTTCTAGGTATCATACTCTTCTTCCTCAGGAAGGATTTACACCCATCTCAGATACAATAAAACTGCTTTACCTAGTAATAAGGTTTAGTGAAGAGTGTAAACTATATCTCAGCAGATGACTAAATCCAAAGTTATCCAACTTAAGACATGAGTTTAACTGACAGGTTTCTCATTCTCTGATCAATCACTTGAATCTAATCTACTCCCAGCTAGGTTTGTCTTTGGCTCTCTAAGAAGTCAGCATTTTCTTCTTAGTTTGGCATTTCTCCTACCCAAATTCCCACCCAAATAAACCCCCAACAAGAATTTATTGAATCCGTTGTGCTGCACTAAATATAGTAGACAGAAGTACGACACATAGGTCATACTTTCAAAAAGTTCACAACTTAGTAATTATATAAGATAGTATATAAGAAATGCTAAATTCTGTGTTACAAACAGTAAGTTCTATAGGAGTTCAGAAGGAAGAAAGATCCGGGAGGGCTATAGATAATAAGACAATGAAGAAGGTGGTATCTGAGCTAGTCCTTAGAAAAGAAGGGGCTTATGGGAGTGAAAAGGAGAAAGACAATTATTCTAGGTAATAAGAACAATGTGAAATAGGTCTCAGAGGCAGAAATTAATATGGCGCATTCATAAAACAATGAGCCAACCTAACTAGACAAAATGATGACTCTTGGAAGCATCCTTGAGGAATGATGGGAAGTCAAATTGAAAAGGTAGGCTAGGATGGACTCAAAGAAAGCCTTAACAGTCTGACAAAGAAGTTTAAACAATGCATCAGGGAACAAGGAATAATTTAAGATTTTTCAGCAGGTGAGGAAAATGGTGAAAATATCTAGTGTGAGTAAAGTGATATTAAAGTTACCAATAAGTTGTATTTCTTCCTTCAAAAAATATTCACTCAGAGATACACAGAAAGATTTGTATTAATTTATGCAGAAGAAAATAAAGGGAACCAAAAGATTAACATACATAATGACTACAATAATGTAAAATCAAACGTACCAATTCTGTCTCCAATAGCATCCATTTTTAATTAATAAAAATGTCCTTGCTCTCCATTATTGAGACAACTGTGTTATCCCTTTTTCTTCTAATTTTTCTTAGTCTTATATATGCACACGTGTGTGTGTATGTGTGTGTGTGTGTGTGTGCTAGAAGCACTGATGTAGATACTATTTATCACATTATGTAGATACAAAGTAATTTTTGTCCATACAGCTCTCTACTTTTCCCAGCAGTTTTTATTGAATAGTAATTCCATTTCCTGGTGCTTTTTAAGCATAGATTTATCAAATACTAACCATTTATAGACACTGGATTCTATTTATAGGCTTTTAAAAATTCTATTCCACTGATCTATTTCTTTATTCTTTTTCCAGCACCAGACAGCTTTTATAATTATTGTGTTATAGTATACTTTGAAGTCTGGTAGTGCTAGCCCTCCTTCACTGGTTTCCTTTTTCATAGTTCTGCATATATTTTTATCCAGGTGTTATTTCTATATAAATTGTCTTATGAGAGTAGACAATTTTATGAAATAAGCTTCTGGTATTTTGATTGGTGTTACGCTAAATAAATTAATCTGGAATGTATTGACATTTTACCATATTTGTTCAACCTAACCATGAGCATGCTTTCATCTGTTGAGTTCTTGCATGATTTCTGTCAAAAAACATTTTGAAGTATCCTTGGTAAGGGTATGTCTATGTCTGGATAAATTACTGTCAACATTTGTTTTACATTTTATCAAGGTTCTCTTTCACTTACCTTTCCTTGAGTCTTGTTGGAAGAATAAGTAAATAGATCTTGAATCTCAATGACATGAGAAATTCCCCTACCCCTCACAGTAAAATCATAATAGCCATGTCCTCTCATTCTCTCAGCCTACGCAACTCTTTGCCCATGTTCTCAGGAATGCAAATTATTTTGTGGGTTCATCTTATATACTACTACTTTGCTAAAATAATTGTATTATTCTTATTAATTTTTTTAGTAAACTATAGTCCTTTAAAAAAAATCTTCTGAACTTAATTAACACCAAACAAAATGGCTATTTTCCCATAATCTCAGAAGAGAAAATGAGGATTGATTGCACATGAAACTGTGGATTATCTACCATTTACAACATCTCTTTCTTTCCTTCAAATACTGTTGTGATTGTCTGTTTCTTTCTGGCCTTCCTTCTGTTCTGTGTCATGCATTTTAAAAAATGTTTCAATGACCTTCTATTCATTGTTTCTTTCTTTCTTTCTTTCCTCTTTTCTGACTTTTGCTACCCTTCCCTGAGCCTCCTATTACCCTCCCAATCACCCTCAAAATGAAAAAGGAAAGAAGGGAGGAAAGGAGGAAAGAAGGAAAGGACAGAGGGAGGGAAACAGGGGAGGGAGGAAGGGACAGAAGAGAAATAAAGGCCTTGAGGGTAGCTAGGTGGCACAGTGGATAGAGCAATGGCCCCAGAGTCAGGAGGACCTGAATTCAAATCCGGCTTCAGACACATAACGCTCACTAGCTGTATAAAACTGGGCAAGTCACTTAACCTCAATTGCTTTAAAAATAAAAAAATAAAGGCCTTGTAACATATATACATAGCCTAGCAAAACAAATTCACCTAGCAATCATGTTCAACAATGTACATTTCATTCTGTATATTGATTCCACCTCTGTCAGGTGATGAATAGCATTCTTTCCTCATCAAGCCTCTGAAATAGCATATAACTGTTAATTTATTGTTGGCTGTCTTGGGTTTGCTAGTTATATAATCATGACCCATGCAAATAGGTATTTTAATTTCTTCATTGAAAATGTTTATTTCTTCATCATGCCTTACTGCTATGACTAAGATTTCTAAAACCATGTTAAATAGGATTAGTGAGAATAAACATCTATGTTTATCACCTTCTGGTGTTTCTCTATTGTGTGCAATATTAATTCATAGTTTCAAATATGTGCCTTTTATCATAAAAGGTGTCTCTCATACATAAATCAAAATCATTCAAGATTTACTGAAAGATGTAACATAATTTTGTTCAATGACATTCTGATTATTAATATCAGTAAAGACATTATATGATAGGGAATGGCACCAGGATCCAAATTAAAGAGAGATTCTTTATGGCTGGTAAGGTTCTCCAGATACTCCTATTAATGAATAACATTGTGCTGATTACATTAAGCCCAAGACACTGCAAAGTCTTCTGAATGAGATTTATAATCACTCAAAAGAGTTCGACCTATCTGTCTATACAAGAAAAACCAAATGGATGAAGAATGCCTGTTATATAAATGATGATAGAAAAGGGGATAAACAACCTGTAGATGTCATCTATAAACACATACATTTCGAATAAATACTATGAATGGGGCAGGT
>NW_020954720.1:9583016-9584830 GCF_900497805.2 Vombatus ursinus
GGGGGGGGGTAAAAAAAACAAGTTGAATTGCCTTGAAGATCAGTTCTCATGGGTTCAATTATCATCTTATGCAGATGACTCCCACATTTTCAGCCCTAGTTTCTATCCTAAACTCCAGTCTCATAATACCAATTGCTTATTGGACATTTTGAACAGGTTGTTTGATAGTTATCTTTTGTTTTTGTTTTTGTTTTTGTTTTGTTTTGGCTAGGCAATGGGATTAAGTGACTTGCCCAGAGTCATACAGCTAGTGAGTGTCTGAGGTTGGATTTGAACTCAGGTCATCCTGACTCCAGGGCTAGTGCTCTATCCACTGCGCCACCTAGTGGCCCCAGTTGATAGTTATCTTAAACTCAAAATATCCAAAGAAAACTCCAAATCTTTCTCCAAAAAATCCACTCTTCATTAAAACTTCTCACTCTCATTTACCTCCCTTCATATCCAATCAATTGGAAAACCTTGTCATCTTTATCCCCACAATATGTCTCAGTTCTATTCCCTTCTCTCCCCTCATGCATCGCCTTTGTTTTAACCTTCATCACTTCTTGCCTAGACTATTGTAGAAATCTCCTATTTGGTCTCTCCCCACTCTGATCCATCCTCCACAAGATGCCAAAGTGTTTTTTTCCAGAAGTATAGGTCTGTATACTACTCAATAAACCCCAGTGGCTTCCTAATAACTCTAGATTAACATATAGATTCTGTTGTTTGATTTTTAAATGCCTTCATATCCTGGCCCTGATTAGTCTCCTCCAAATACTCTATGATCTAGCCTTACTGCCCTCTTTACTGTTCCTCGCCTACAGGCCTCTATATGCCATCACTGTGCCTTTACACTGCTATCCCCCACATCTAGATGGATAAATGAACTTTCCTCTCCATTGTTTCTCTTGGAATCCCTGGTTTCTTTCAAGCTTCAACTCAAGAGACATTTTCTACATGAAACCTTTACTAATCCCCTAACTCTTAGTGTCTTCCTTCCCAAAACTAGCTGTATTCATTTTGTATATTCTCAGTGGGAGAATGCCAGAGAATATGCAGTCCCAGGGACCAAATTCAAATTCTGACTCAGACACTTACCAGCTGTGTGACCCTGGACAAGTCATTTAACCACTGTCTGCCTCAGTTCCTCATCTGTAAATTGGGGGATGATGATCGTACTTGCCTCCCAGGGTTGTTATGAGAATAATTGAAATAATACTTATAAAGTACTTTGCAAACCTTAAAGTGCTTTATAAACGCTAGCTACTATGACTATCATCATTATTTTCTTTTACCTTCATTGTGATCTTGCCTTCATTTCTAATTTGGGTAATTAAACTTGCTGTTATTAGTCTTTAAAAAATAGACTTGGCTTCCTTCAAGACTCAGCTCAAGTCCTACGTTCTGCAAGAAACCTTTCCTGGTTTCCTGCTACCTCCAAACCCCATCTTCCAAGTGCCTTCCCTCTGAGATCACCTTTCATTCACATTGTATGTCTCTTGTATGTACATACTTGTTTGCATGTGGTCTGTCCCATTACTTGAGGACAGGGACCATGTTTTTGCCAGTCTTTGTAACCCCAGAGCTTATAACAGTGCACTTAATAAATGCTTATGGATTGACTGATTGAATTGTTTTCTTATTTTCAAATATACTGATCTTTAATCTAGAATATTTCTTTTTTTTTTTTTTTGGTGTGTTGCTTGGTTCCTTTTCTAAGTTTTGGGGGTTTTTTGGTTTTTTTTTTCTTTAAGTCAGTTTAACTAGCTAATTTCACCTCTCTCTCTCTGTCTCTCTGTCTCTGTCTCTGTGTCTGTCTGTCTGTCTGTCTG
>NW_020954720.1:9584863-9628620 GCF_900497805.2 Vombatus ursinus
TCTCTCTCTCTCTCTCTCTCTCTCTCTCTCTCTCTCTCTCTCTCTCTCTTTCTCTCTCAGTGGAGGCATTGAGCACTACAGATTTACCTCTGAGTACTATTTGGCTACACTCCATAGATTTTCATACGTGTATTCTATCTGTATTGTCATTATCTTTGAAGTAAACTGCTCCTGTTTTTATAATTTCTTCTTTTACATCTTTCCTCTTTATTTAATACTTTTAAAATTTTCCAGCAAGACTATACTTATTTGTTGCATTATTTATCACTAATTCTATTACTACTTTTATTAAATGTATTACATTACTATAAATGTAGTGAATTTAACCTCTCCTTTTCTCTCTTTGTCTATATTTTCCTTCTAGCTTAGCACTTGATCAATGATCAGTTTTTCTGTGAATTCCATGAATGTTGGAGATGAAAAGCTAATCTCTGGTTTTTACCTTTGAGATCTCTCCATATGGCTATTAGGCATAGTTTATTTAACATTCTGTTTAGCAAAGTGATTTCTTTCTTGTTGAATTTTTTGTAGGATTTATCCCTTTTATAAAAATGAAATGTTAATGTTGATGTTAAAATCAACAAAAATGTTTTTCCTTCATGTTTCAAGATGCTGAGATTTTCCTTTATAAATTTTGCTGCAGAATTATTAAGTGATATATATGTGTGTGTATGTATATGTATGTATATATGTGTATACTATACGTGTATATATATTTAAAATTAGTATATTCTCATTTTGCATAGTCATTTAACCTAATAAAATGTTCTTGTTTATGTGTCATGATTTGAATTCAACTTTATCTAATAGTGCTATCCCAATTTTTCATGATTTGGCATTAACATGGCAAATTTTAATCCATGCTTTCATTTTTCATCAATTTTTCACTTTTCTGAAGTAAATGAGATATTGTTGGACTTTTCTCAATCTATTCTGGGATTCTCTTTGGTTTCTTGGGAAGTTTAGTCCACTTATATTTAGCATTAAAATTCTCAGGTTTCTTTTACTCAGTCATACTATTAGAAAGTGATACATACTTTCTTATTATTTTTATTTTATACTATTAATCTAAGCTTTATAAAAGCACTCTAAAAATAGTTCTTCTAACATATCAATAAGTAGGCTTATTTAACTCAGTTTTCCCCTTTAGCCAAGATATGACCTTCTCTTTAGGGTTACCCATGACCATCCCTTTCCCTATCTTCCATTTTCTTTTTCTCCTCACCATACATATATGAACATAGTTCTGTGAAATAAACCTTTTGAAGCCTTCTATGATTTAACAAGTACAATTACTCTAAGGATTCTCACATTTTGAAAACAACTGATTTATCTATAATTGAGAAGTATGAATTATTTTAAGTATTTTTCTTTTTTTTTTCTGGGAGGCTTATATGTTGTTCAAAAATTTCCTGGAAGTCAATATAGCTCTCTGTAAACTTTTCAAAGTGTTTGCTTCTTATATATCTATCTCCTGCCTATCTAATAATAGTGAGTTTTGCTACATAGATAATTTAGGGTTCATAGCTCATGCTTCTTAATTTTTAAGTCTTGTATTTCAGGTTTTCCAATCTTTCCCTGTCCACCTTAAAAAGTCTAGTCATCCATTTTATTGTTCCTTGGTAAGTGGTTTCCATACTTTTTCCAGCAGTTTGCACTATTTTTTTATCCTTCTAGCTTGAGTTGAACTATGATTCAATTCAATTTAACAAACATTTGTTATGATGTGTCTAGGTGTGCTAAATCTTGTATTTCGTACATTCTAGTCTTTTTGTATTTTTCCCGTTGTTTTTGCCAATTCTGTGAACTTTAATTATTTCCTGGAGTATGTGTATGGGTTGGAATAGATGGCCACAGATATTCCTTCCAACTGAAATTCTGATTCTGTAAAAGTGTTCAGGTTTTTTGTTGTTGTTGTTGTTGTTGTTGTTTTTCTGCATTTGCTGAGACATCAATTATTTTGAGATCTCTGCATGATTTTGTCCTCTAGGTCTGACATGTAAATCCATGTGTTTTACAATAATTTGGATGATTCAGTAATTGTCCAAACCTGCATTTTCCATACCTCTGAAATATATGCAATTCCATTTTCTGCTGCAGGCGGTCTGCTATTAATCAATCAAATAACATTTATTAAATAATTATATGACAAGCATTGTGCTAGGCACTGAGGATTCAAAGACAAAAGTCAAACAGTTCTTGCCTTCAAGGAAAGAGACAGCTGGTGGGCATTAGATAGAGTGCTAGACCTGGAACCAAGAAGACCTGAGTTCAAATCTAGCCTCAGATATTTACTAGCTATGTGACCCTGGACAAGTCACCTAACCTCAGTTTCCTTGACTGTATATAGCCTGGGTCCAGTTCTGGCATGGAGGCACCTATAAGGGGCCCTTTGAACATGGCCAGTTTGCCTGACAGAGTGTTTACTGTGTCCCCTTATACACAGTGTGGGGTGGAGTCTTTTGATTGACTGCCTTTAGCTTTAAAACTGGGGAGACTGAATCTTTGGGTCCCTTTTCCAACATCTTTCAACTTTTCATGATTGCTAACTGCTGCATCCTGCATGAATAACTTGAACTGATAAGGGCTACCCTTTGCCCTTTTTCCCCTCTTTTAAGAGGCTCCAAGGATTGGGCCTTGGGGTGTTTGTTTCTGTTCTCTGTTGCTTGTCCTCAGTCTCAGGTGCTGAGTGTAGGTGATGCCCAATGAATAGAGAGTTCAGGGGCTTGGAGCCAGGAATGCAAGAGTGTGATACAGTTTGTCGGGCTGGCATGAAAGCCCTGAAAAGAGGGGGTGCGTGGGCCTCAAAACCAAGGATGGTGTTGGACTTGAAGCTGGGACTACACTCTATGGGAACAGAACTAAGCAATGAACCTAATTCTCTTCCCCTCCCCATTTATGGAGGTGATACAGGGGCAGGGGGACCATACCTCCCACTCATTGGCCCGGTTGAGTAAGTCCGTATATTCCTAATTATACCAGCTTCAGGAAAGATTTTCTTGGTAGAAGTTCCACTGTGCTACCTATAAAATGAGGATAATAATAGCAGTACCTCTCAGGGTTGTTGTGAGGATCAAATGAGATAATATTTGTAAAGACAAAAAAGCATCTAGCATAGTGCCTGGCTTTATAAATGCTCATTCTTCCCCCCCTCCCCTTCCAAGAGCTTTCTTCTATGGGGGGAAGCAAATATGGACAAAACAAATACATACAAATATTGAGGACAAATACAAGGTAATGAGAGGAGCGATCAAGTGTTAAGAGCTGGGGAAATCAGAAAAGGGCTCAGGAAGTGTTTGAGCTGAACTTTGACAGAAACTAGGAATTTTAAAAGGCAAAAGCAAAAGGAGACTGTATCCCAAGCATAGGATATAACTTACGCAAACATATGTAAATGAGAGATCGAATGTCATGTTTAAAGAACAGCAAGAACACCAGTTTGGCTAGAGCTAGACCATTGAATGAAAGGGAATAATACTTAATAAAGCTAGAATGGTAAGTGGGATTCAGGCTGTATAGGAATTTAAATACTTGGCAGAGGGGCAGTTAGATGGTGCAGTGAATAGACCACCGGCCCTGAACTCAGGAAGACCTCAGTTCAAATCTGGCCCCAGACACTTGACACTTACTAGCTGTGTGACCCTGGATGAGTCACATCACCCCATTACCTTACTCAAAGAAAAAAATACTAGATAGAGGGGTTTGTATTTAATCTTATTAGTAAATGGAGTAGAATGGTCAAGCCCATGCTTTAGGAATATCACTTTGGATAATACTTCTTATGGATTTTTGAAATTTTCTATTACATGTTTTCTATTATATTAACACATTATTGTGCAATATGTATTTCTATTATACATAGGAATATCACTTTGAGTAATATTTCCTATGTAGTTTTTCTGTTATAAATATTATTCATTATATTATTTCTCATATATATTAATATCACTTTGGATAATACTTCCTATGGATTTTTAAGATCTTTTATATATTTATACTTTATATTTTGATCACTTCATTATTACCTTTTGATCTTTTTCATCATCTTTTTAATTCTATCATGATCTCCTTCTATGATTTTTTTCCTCCTATGGGTTGGGTTTTTTGGGGTGTTTTGTGTTTTTTGTTGTTGTTGTTGTTTTAGTTTAATGTTCTCCAAGCTCTTTTTCTATTTGGTTTTGGATTCCTCTTACCAAAGCCAATTCTTCCTTAATTTCTTCAAATATGTCATTTATCCATTTGAGAATGTATTTTGGAAAAAGAAGTTGCACACAACGTTCTATTACCATTGCTTCAAGTACTTTAGCTAATTCAGTTGCTCTGAACTAGTTTTTATATTGTATTGGTTTCTTTTCTTTGCTCTCTCCAGCGAGTCCTTTATGTCTTATGTGTTTTTGATACCTATATTATATATATCGAGTGCCTGTGTTGAAGTTGGGGAACCTCTTACCACTTTAAGCTACTTTAAGAAAAATTTTAGGTATGAGTCATACTTAATTGATTTAGAGATGTTTTTCTTTTTTTTTTTTCTGGAGAACTCAGAGTTGGGGCATGAGACAGCAGAGAACCTAACATTTTTGGCTGGAGCGTGCAGAATCAAACCCATTTCAAGTCAGCCTCGAGCCTTGGACCACAGCCTCCTCTACTGCCTCTCTCTCCGCACCTTCCCTCTCCAGAATTTATCAACATCCAGTCATTTTAATCCTCCAGTTTTTCTAGTCCAACACCTGCTCTGGCCTCACTTTTGTCCTTTTTTGCAGTTTGGCTCTACAGTTAACCAGTTTGACTAAACACCATCTTCCATCCTGAAATCCCTTGTCCCCTTTACCATATCTTACTTCATCCTTTTTCAAACCTCATTCCTGAGTTATGCTTTCTCTGCCCTTATTGTACTGCTAAATGGGACAAGAGAAAGTCATTACTGGATCTACTACAAATGTAATTCTCTAATCTCAACAAGGTCATTACTCTTGTACTGCAGTCCTGCTGGTCCCTGTTTGACTCTATATCATAGTATCTGTTCCAAACCTTCTTTTCTCTCCTCAAGCCACTTAAATGACTCCCTCACTCCTCATTCCCAAGAGAAATTTAGCTCACACTTAAATATATGGAACTCATTGGATGAGTTACTTTTCTTCTGAAATTGTACACCACAAATCCCCTCAATGTCATCTCCCACTCTCTCCTACTTTATTCCACTTTCTAAGGAATTGCTGACTATCCTCCTTGTCAATGCTGACCCTTCTAAAGGGTCTAAAGGAGTTAGACCCTTTGATCATCCCGTCTCTAATCTCCAATCTCTCTGTATCTACTGGCTCCTTCCCTACTGCCTATAAACAAGCCCAAATCTCTTCCATCTTTAAATAAAAAAAAACCTTCATTTGCCTTTCCATTTCTTAAGCTACCACCCTTTTAATCATTCCTTTCACTTAATTCAACTGCCTTAAAAAAAACCACAATTATTGATTTCTTTCTTGATATCATAGTAATTTACACACACACACACACACACACACACACAAGTGGGGAGCCAAGGAATTATGCCTCATAGCACATGCAATGTCCCTGGCCAGTAGCGCCTCACCTTTTTACTGAGAGGAGGGAAATATGTTTTATCATCTCATATCTGGTAATAAAATTGATTATTGCATTTTATTTGAGTCCAGCCACCTTTTTAGCGTTGTTTTCTTTTATATTATTGCAGTTCATTGATTTACCTGCTTCTGTTTCCATGCTTCTCTACTATGAGGACCCCATAGGGAAGTAAGTAAACTATATATGAGGGAGCTAAATTGAGAAGCATGGTCAGATGAAACAGGAAACATCTCCAGGTCCAACCAGGTATTTTAAAACCCTAGTCATATTCTAGCCTTTTTCCACATTGCTCCCATTCATCTGCTGCAGTTCTGCCAAATTAGCCTTTTGTTGTCTCTCCTATTAGATTACAAACTCCTTGAGGACAGGGACTGTCTTTGCCTTCTTTTTTTTTGTATCCCAAGTGCTAAGCAGAGTGCCTGGCACACAATTAGCTCTAAATAAATGATTGATTGATTGATTGATTGATTGATTTTGCTGTTCCTCAACTGTGCACTCTTATCTCATTTCCATGACTATACTCCAAGCCTAGGACACAGCCTTTCCTCTTGTCTGCCTATTAAACTCCAAGTTTTCTGCAAAGCTCAGCTTAAGGATAGATTTGTGCAGATCTTTCTTGATCTTCCCAAGTGTTAGTGCCTTCCTCCAAAAATAAAATTATCTTGTATTTATGCTTTTGTTTTGTATATATTTGGTACAAACTCGTATACGTACATGTTGTCTTCCCTTTTACAATGTCCTTTGAGGGCAAAAATTTTTTTTTTTTGTCTTTGTATCTCCAAAGCCTAGTATAATACTTGTCATAAGAGGCACTTAATAAATACATGTTGATGTATAACCTATTATCAAATCAACTGTCTCAGGGAGGGAGAAGGTAAGGGAGGAAGAGAGAAAATTTGGAACTCAATTTTTTTTTAAATGAATGTTTAAATTTGTCTTTACATGTAACTGGGAGGGGGGAATAAAACATTATTAAAGGTCCCCCAAAATAAATAAATAAAGACATGCTGACTGATTGTCTACTAATGATCTATCTCTGTCCTACCTACCCATTAAGCTTATGTGGTGTAACTTTCCCTACTGACTGAATTGACACTATTCCTTATCTTGGTTTGGTGACCAGATTCATACTTCCTGCATTCCTGACATCACTTCCTGTTTTCTGCATTGCTTCAGCCCAGAACTTTTATCTCTTCCTCATATCCTGGCCCATTTACCTGATGCCAGTTCATAATTGGTCTCTTTGCTCAACAGTGTAGTTCTAACATTCTTTACTTTGACCTATGCTGGACTCAGACCAACTCTGCTGGAGCCACTCAGAATGAATTGTCTACGCCCCTTCCCTTGAAACACACCACTATTGTTTTCTGTTAAAGGGACATTCCCATTCCTCTCACAAAAACTCTGTTTTCCTGTCTTTTTTGAACACAGACTAAGATTTTCCCCCTCTAGCCCAGTCTTCCCAAACTAATATCATCCAACCCAAGACACTGAAGTTGTCTGTACTTATAATCTTTCTGGAATGACTAAGTCAGGAGGGGACAATATGGACCTAGTCTGTGACCACACTAGCACACCACCATGGAGCATGACCAAAGCTTGAGAGAGACAGGTTAAATCATACAAACAGAAAACTTCCTAATCTCTTGGCCTGAATCTTTAACCTGTCTAGATACCAATTGCCTGCTTTCTTCTCAATACATTGGAATTTAGCATTCCAAATAAGCCCCAGTACCAACTGGAGGCCTGGCTTTGTGGCCTATGCTTGCTTTGATCCTAATTCACACTCACATTGCTCTTGACCCTTTTCTAGCCTCAGTGAGCCTAGAACTTAAGCTGAGTAAATCAGAATTGTCTGATTCCTTCAAACAGACTTGACTATATCTGCTTGTAGTGGAACTATTTGCCTAGTATAAGCGCCACCCCCCCCCCCCCAGCCCCCAGCAGGAGCTCCAAAGGAGCTGTGGATCTATAACAAGAATTGGCACAGTCCTCTAAGGAACTGGCTGCCATGTGAAGCACATTTGCTGTCCTGCAGTAAGCAAACTGTGGGCTCAGGTAGCAGCTAGAGAGAGTACATCTAGGGGAACTCCAATTCTGAGCAACCAAAAGATTTCCCAGGACCCCTGGCCCAGTACAAGCTATTCATGGACCACCAGGACTTCACCATAGCCTCTGCCAAAATGGCCTTTCTAGTGTCCATCAATCAATAATTATTTATTAAATACCTACTATGTACCAGACACTGGGGATACAAAACCAAAACAGTCCCTGCCCTCAAGCAGCTTACATTTTATTAGAGGAAACCACATAAACAAATATGAGAAGCTGAAAAATATGTAAAAGGAAGTAGTGAGGAGGGTCAGAAAAGGCCTCAGGGTGGAAGAGATGGTACTTGAACTGAGATTTGAAGGTTATATAGTTAGGGATTCTGGAGGTGGAGGTCAGTCATTGTGCTGAGTACTTGAGAAAGGAATACCCTCCAGGGGGAGTTAGGGGAGAAGAAAAAGTACAGATTGTAAAACTCAGAAATGTGAAATGGAATGTCTTCATATGTGAGGAAACACCAAGTAGGTCAATTTGGTCATACTGTAGAATGAATAGAGGTGAATAACATATAATAAGTCTGGAAAGATAGGCTGAAGACAGACTGAAAAGGTTAAATGCCAGAGGAGTTTATATTTTATCTCAAAGATGGTAGAAAGTTGCTGAAATACCTTAAACAAAGGATAAACATGGCCAGATTTGTGCTTTACCAATATCACCTTGGCACTTTTACAGATGACATATTAAAGCAGAGAGAGACTTGAGGCAGGTAGATCAATTAAGAGGCTGTTACAATAGAAGAAGTGATGAGGGCCTGACCTAGAGTCATATCCAGGTGAGTGGCAAAAATATGGATGCAAGAGATATTGTGGACGAAGGATTGAAAAGACTTGGCAACTAATGCTGGGAGGTGAGAAGGAGTGAAGAGTCATAGCCTCTAAGGTTATGAAACTTGGCAACTATAAAATAAGAAGATGGCACCCTCAACACAAGTCAGGAAGTTAGGTAGAAGGATATCACCTTCTGACAGATAATAGGTTCAAGATTCAGAATTACATATTTCTAGATGAGGACAATGTAGGAATCTATCTCACTTGACTATGCATATTTACTATAAGGATTCTGTTTTTATTTTAAATGGGGGGGAAATGGAAAATAAATGCTTATTAAATGAAAAATAAAATGAGGGGGGATAAAAAGAAAGAGGGTTGATTTTTTTGACGGAAAGATGATGACTTCTTTTTTGAACATGTTGAATTTGAGATGCCTATGGGACATCTAGTTCAGAATGTCCAAAAAACAGTAAGTATCCTGCCTGGATAACCTGCCCTCTACCTCACATAAAATAGTCCTTTATTGGACAAATCGGACAACATTCCTTCAGGAGCTGAAGAAGATTCCCTGAGCAGTTGGAGATTGACATTGGTAGAGAAAGTTGCTTAGTGAGGCGGTCCCTATACCAAATGTCTAGTGCAGATACTTTGGTACAGATGCTGGGATTATTATCCAGCAGATTTGTTAGCTCCAGCAGGGTTGAGACAAGCACCAGGTTTTTCCAGTTCCAGAGTCAAGATTTGGCATGAAATATACCTCCTCCAGTGAATTGATTTTTTGGAAGATTTAAGTATATCTCTCTATAGTGAATTACCCTAGAGGGTCGTGGTTCTTAATTTTCCATGCTTGTCTAGCAATATGACCCCAAGTCCCATCTTTGGTCATGATCAAAATACTGTCAGAACCTCCAGCACTCTCCCAATAACCTGATGGAATAGACTTACAGAACTCAGGACAACCAGTGCCAGTAAGGGATTACTACACCTAGATCACCCTTGCAACCTTGTCACAAAGTTCCAGCCAGGTAAGGAGACACCCATAGACCTGCCTGTCACTAGCCATAAGGCAGTAAGAAGACCTCCAACAAATTTTCCCTCTCTTCCTAGAATGACTGCTCCTCATACCTCACCCTCAAGTTCAAACTGCCAGTTCCCCAAGTTATACTTCTCAGCTGTGGTAGATACAAGGCCCTCTCTGAATGTCGTGAATTTGATTTTGGCTCAGAAGGTAAGTACTCCAGAGATGATCTTGTGTTGCTTGGAAGGAGCAGAAACAAATGGAAACATCATTGAGTTGGCAAAACTGGTAAGAATGGAAATACCCAAGATCAGAGAAAACAGGCACACATATGTTGTTGGTGAAGCTATCAATCAATTCAGTGGTTGCAGAAAACAAGCTAGGTAAAATAATAATAATAATAAAATAAAAAAAGAAAGAAAGAAATTAAAAAAGAAAGAAAACAAGCTGAGTGCAAGAAAAATGGCAGAATTGTTCATGGCTTCTGATTCAGTGCTCCCTCTACCCCAACGAGGTCAAAGATAAGAAAAATGTCCCCGTGCACACCTAAATATTCATAGCAGGGCTTTTTTGTGCTAAAGAACTGGAATCAAGGTCAATAGACATCCCTCAGTTGGAGAATGACTACACAAAATATGGCAGAGGAACATAATGAGATACTGTTTACCCCTAAGGAGTGATTCAAAAAAACATGGAAAGACTGATGTAAATTGACACAGAGAGAAGAGAGCAGAACCTGAAGAGTCATGTACAAAATTACAACAATAATATAAATGAAAACAATATTTAAAAGGTACCTGAACTCAACCATGATCGATCTTATTTCCAGAAGAATAAATGAATGAATTAAAAAGCATTTATCAAATATTTTCTATGTACCAGGCCCCCTGCTAAGCACTTAGGATATAATGCAAATGTAACACAGACCACCCTGATCCCTACCACCTGGAAGGCCAGGTAAGTTAGATTTTATTCTTCCCATCCCCAACTCCAGGGTTCTCAGGTACCTTTAAGGGAGTTGGGGGTATCTAGACTCTCTGCAAATGGTTCAGCCCCTGTCAATGTTGTTCTCTCAATTTTAGGGGGTGGTTCCCTGAACCCTAGTTCCATTTAACTACTGATAGTTGCGCTAACTTAAAAAAATATTTACTTCAAAAGGTATACTCACAAATATATAAACTTATTCTCCCAACTTATGGGAGGCATAAAACTTCTCCCCCTCTTTTGTACCACTTCATTCTCTGGGGAATGTAAGGAGATTAGGTTCATAATCTAGCTGGGTTCCCATAGAGCACAATCCCAGTTCCAAGTCCAAAAGCCTCTTTGGGCTAGAGTCCCAGGCACCCTGACTTCTTCAGGGCTTCCAAGCCAAGCTGTCTAGCTGCACCATCCTGCCTGCAATTTTGGCTCCAAAACCATCATGGCACAAACTTCTAGGATCATCTCCAGCATCTGAATTGAGGAGGACAAACATAAAACAAAACAAATACCTACAGATCCATTTCTTGGAGTGCTGATGAAAGAGAGAGAGAGAAAGAGAGAGGGAGAGAGAGAGAGAGTAAGGGAAGGAAGTCCTTCTTTTCTTACTGGTTCAGTTCATGGCACCCAAGAGAGCAGCAGAAAGGGTGACTCTAAAGGCCCCTCAAGAGTGCCTCCATATTTGGCAAACTGGGTATGCCCAAACAAGTCCAAGATTTATAAGTGATCAAAACAATCCCTTATTCTTAAAAAAATTCTCAAAAAAAGCCCAAGTTTTATAAGTAATCAAAATTATCTCTTATTCTCAAAATAATCCCTTATTCTCTTATATTATATTATATTAAGGAAGATAACCCATAGATGCACTAGAGTTGGGAAGGGGGTAATTTTGGCCAAGGTTATGAAGAAAAGCAAGCATGATTTGAAGCTAACCAAGAAGCCTTACCTCATGGACAGGGTTCCAACATTGCCATGGGAGCTCAGCATTGCACTGGAAGTTTGGGGACAGGAAGGAAGATCTTTCTAACACCATTTGATCCAACGATATGGGCCTCATGGCTGATCCACAAACAGGACACTCCATGACTCCATCCCTCTCAGCTATGAGCATTTTCTCTGACTCTTTCTCCATGCCTAGATCATGCTAACTCCTCTGCTCAAACTACTGACCTCACTGGCTTCCTTTAAGTTCCAGCTAAAATCCCACCTTCTAGAGCGATGGAACCAAGATGGCTGAGTAAAAGCAGGGACTTGTCCGAGCTCTCTCCTGAATGCCTCCAAATATCTTTAAATAATGTCCCTAAACAAATTCTAGAGTGGCAGAACCCACAAAAAGATGGAGTGAAACAATTTTCCAGCCCAAGACCATTTAGAAAGCGGGCAGGAAAGGTCTACTGCACTAGGGTGAGAGTGGAGCACAGTCCAGCACAGGCCTTATCAGTGCAGACTGGGCCTCAGCAAAACAGGAATAGCCCTTAGAGGCAATTGAATCAGTGGTGGTAGTGGTGGTTTCCAGACCTCCCAGCCCAAAGATGGTAAGGCATTCAGACAGCTGGTCAAGAGATTTACAGGGGTCCCTTTTCTGGCACAAGGGGCAGGAAACTGCTGTGTTGACTTATACATGGAGCTGGTTCATAGTTCTGGGTCTTGGTCCAAGGGTAAAGAGGAGCACTAGCACACCAGAGCTTGTGACTTCAAGGGAACAGGGACCTTCCTCACAGTGTCAGGATGAAAAAGAGTGCTTACAATTACAGACCAGTACACAGTACAGGAGAGTAGTAAACACACCTCTCCCTAGATCTTGGAAGAACCAAACACTTTGGAAGAACCAAAAACTTATATGTCCCAGCTGCACAGAAAACCTGAAGCTTGGTACACTGCCCTCTCCATTCCAGAAGCAGAGCCTCACTTTAGCTTAGAGTTAAAAGTCAAGAAATAGTCTGGAAAATGATCAAACAGTAGAAAAAGATTCTGACTATAAAAAATTACTAAGGTGACAAGGAGGATCAAAACACAAACTCTGAAGAAGATGACAAAGTCAAAACTCCTACATCCAAAGCCTCAAAGAAAAATATGAATAGACCCCAAGCCATGGAAGAGCTCAAAAAGGATTTTAAAAATCAAGTAAGAGAGGTAGAGGGAAAATTGGGAAGAGAAATGAGAGTGGTGCAAGAAAGTTACAAAAAAGGAGTCAATAGCTTGGTAAAGGAGGCACCAAAAATACTGAAGAAAATAACACCTTACAAAACAGAATAGGCCAAATAGTAAAAGAGGCACAAAAATCTAATGAAGAAAAGAACGCCTTAAAGGCAGAGTTGGCCAAATGGAAAAAGATATACAAAAATTCACTAAAGAGAAGAACTCCTTAAAAAGCAGAATTGGCCAAATGGAAAAGGAGATAAAAAATCTCAATGAAGAAAATAATTCCTTAAAAATAGAATTGAGCAAATGGAAGCTAATGAGACATCAAGAAACAATCAAACAAAATCAAAAGAATGAAAAAATAGAAATGTGAAATATCTGATTGGAAAAACAACTGACTTGGAAAATGGATCCAGAAGAGATAATTTAAGAATTATTGAACTACCTGAAAACCATAATCAAAAAAAGAGCCTAGACATCATCTTTCAAGAAGTTATCAAGGTTCAAATTTGGCCTCTATGAGCCGTGTGACCCTGGGCAAGTCACTTCACCTCATTGCCTCACCAAAAAAAAAAGTTATCAAGGAAAATTGCCCTGGTATTCTAGAGGGTAAAATGATATTGAAAGAATCTATTGATCCCCTCCTGAAAGAGATCCCCAAATGAAAACTCTCAAGAATATTATAGCCAAATTCCAGAGCTCTTAGGTCAAGCAGAAAATATCGCAAGCAGCCAGAAAGAAAGAATTCAAGTATCGTGGAACCATAGTCAGGAAACCACAAGATTCAGCAGTTTTTACATTAAAAGATCAGAGGGTTTGGAATATCATATTCTGGAGGGCAAAGGAGCTAGGATTCCAACCAAGAATCACCTACCCAGCAAAACTGAGTATAATCCTTCAGGGAGAAAAATGGATATTCAATGAGAAAGAGGACTTTCAAAATTCTTGATGAAAAGACCAGAGCTGAATAGAGAATTTGACTTTCAAATACAAGACTCAAGAGAAGCATGGAAAGGTAAACAGGAAAGAGAAATCATAAGGGACTTATTAAAGTTAAACTGTTTACATTCCTATGTGGGAAGATGATATTTGTAACTCATAAGACTTTTCTCATTATGAGGATAGTTAGAAGGAGTGTATTTAGCCAGAGGGCATAGGTGTGAGTTCAATATGAAGGGATAGTATCTAAAAAGTAAAATTAACAAGTGAGAGAGGAATTTACTGGGAGAAAGAGAAAGGGAGAGATAGAATGGGGTAAATTATCTCACATAAAAGAGATCAGAAAAAGCTCCTACAGCGTAGGGGAAGAGGGGGGAGATGAGGGGGAGATGAAGGAAGGAGAAAAGAGAAGGGGGGAGTGATAAAAGGGAGGGCAGATTGAGGGAGGGGATAGTCAAAAGCAAAACACTTTTGAGGAAGGACAGGGTGAAAGGAGAGAATAGAATAAATGGGGTTGGGGGAAATTGGATGAAGGGAAATACAGTTAGCAATAGTAATTATGAAAAAAATTTTTGATGTTTCTCTGATAAAGGCCTCATTTCTCAAACATATATAGAACTGAGTTCAAATTTATAAAAATAAGTCATTCCCCAATTGATAAATGATCAAACGATATAATCAGTTTTCAGATGAAGTAATCAAAGCTATCTATAACCATAATGAAAAAATATTCTAACTCACTATTGATTGGAGAAATGCAAATTAAAACAATTCTGAGGTACTACCTCATACTTATTGGATTGGCTAATAGGACAGAAAAGGTAAATGTTGTAGGAGATGTGGAAAAAATGAGACATTAATGCATTGTTGATGGAGTTGTGAATTGATTCAACCACTATGTAAAGTAATTTGGAACTATGCCCAAAGAGCTACAAAACCAGGCATACCCTTTGACCTTCAATACTACTATTAGGTCTGTTTCCCAAAAGAAATTTAAAAAAAAAAAAAAAAGGAAAAGGACTTATATGTACAAAAATATCTATATCAGCTCTTTTCTGGGGGTAAAGAATTAGAAATTGAGGGGATGCCCATTAATTGGGGAATGGCTGAACAAGTTGTGGTATGTGATTATGATGGAATACTCTTGTACTATAAGAAATGATGAGCAAGATACTCTCAGGAAAAACCTAGAAAGACTTGCATGGGCTGATGCAAAGTGAAATGTACTGTGTACAAAGTAACAGCAATATTTTAAGACTATCAGTTGCAAATGACTTAGCTATTCTCAGCAATACAATGATCCAAGACAACTCTGAAGGACTTATGATGAAAAATACTATACATCCCCAAAGAACTGATAGTGTCTGAATACAGATAGAAGCATAGTTTTTTTTAATTTTTTTCTTGAGGTTTTTTCTGTCTGTTTTCTTTCACAACATGATTATTATGGATATGTTTTGCATGACTACACATGTATAACCTATATCAAATTGCTTACCTTCTCAGTGGGTTATGGGGGGGTGGGGAAGGAGGAATGGAGAGAATTTGGAACTCAAAGATTTAAAAACAAATGTTAAGAATTATTTTTTACATGTAATTGGAGAAAAATAAAATACTAAATAAAAAAAGAAGAAGCATAAAAAGTAAACAGGAAAGAGAAATCTTAAGAAATTCAATAAGGTCAAACTGTTTACATTCCTACATGAGAAAATGATACTTGTAACTCCTAAAAACTTTGTCATTATTAGGGCAGTTAGGGGTATACATAGACAGAAAGCACAGGTATGAATCGAATGTGGTGGTATGATTATCTAAAAAAATATAATTAAGGGATGAGAAAGAAGAATGCACTGGGAGAAGGAGAAAGGGAGAGGTAGAATGGAGTAAATTATCTGATATAAAAAGAGGCCCTAAAGAGATTTTACAGTAAAGGTAGAAATGAGGTAAAGGGGAGGGAAGCATGTGAACCTAACTCTCATTGGAATTCCCTCAAAGAGGAGATAACATATACACTCAGTTGGGTGTAGAACTCTATCTCACCATGCAGGAGAGTAGGAGGGGAAGGGAATAAGAGAAGGGGAGTGCAAGGGGCCTGACAGAGGGGAGGGCAGTTTGAGGGAGGTGAAAGTCAGAAGCAAAACACTTTTGGAAATGGGCAGAGTAAAATAAGAGTGAGAGAATAGGATAAATGGGGGGAAATCGGACAGAGGGAAATACATAGTAATCATTACTGTGGGGAAAAAAATTACAGCAAGTTTCTCTGACAAATTCTTCATTTCTCAAACATATAGAAAACTGAGTCAAATTTATAGAAATAAAAGCCATTCCTCAATTGATAAATGGTCAAAGGACATGAACAGGCAATTTTCAGCCAAAGTAATCAAAGCTATCTATAGTCATATGAAAAGAAAAAATGCTCTAAATCACCACTGATTAGAAAAATGCAAATTAAAATAACTGTGAGCTACCACCACACACCTATCAGATTGGCTAATAGGACAGAAAAGGAAAATGACAAATGTTGGAAGGGATGTAGGAAAATTTAAACTCTAATGTACTGTTGGTGAAGTTGTATACTGATTCAATCATTCTGGAGAGCAATTTGGAACTGTGACCAAAGGGCTACAAAACCTAAAGGACCTATCTGTACAAAAATATTTATAGCAGCTCTTTTAGTGGTGTCAAAGAATTGGAAATTGAACGAATGTCCTTCAATTGGGGAATGGCTGAACAAGTTGTATATGATTGTGATGGAATACTAATGTGCTTTAAGAAATGATGAACAGGATGCTCTCAAGAAAACCTGGAAAGATTTACATGAACTGATACTAAGTGAAATGAGCAGAACCAGGGGAACATTGTATATAGTAATACCAATGTTGTATGATGATCTACTGTGAATAACTTAGCTATTCTCAGCAATACAATGATCTAAGACAACTCTGAAGGACTTATGATGAAAGGTGCTATCCATATCCAGAGAAAGAACAGGTAGAATCTGAATACAGATTACAGATACTTTTTCTTTATTTTCTTGGAGTTTTTTGTTCTGTATTTTCTTTCGCAGCATGACTTACATGGAAATGTTTTGTATGACTGCACATGTATAACCTATGGCAAACTGCTTGCTTTCTCAGTGTAGGTAGGGAAGGGAGCAAGAGAATTTGGAACTGAAAATTTAAAAAAAGAATGTTAGAATTGCTTAGGGAAAAAATAAAATATTAAATTACAAAAAAAGAAAAGAAAATTCTACCTTCTACAGGAAGCTTTCCCTGACCTTTCTTAATTCTGATGTCTTCCTTCTGTTAATTATTTCCTATTTATCCTGTATATAGCTTGTTGTAATTATTTGTTTGCATGTTGTCTCCCCCATTAGAATTTTAAGTCCTTAAGGGCCAGTTCTCTCTTTTGTCTCTTTTTGTTTCCCCAGAGTTTAGCACCTTGCCTTAGTACTTGCTAGGTACTTAATAAATCTTGATTGATTAATTGATTGATTGGTTGGTTGTCTGAGATTTCTTGTATTTACAACTGTGATACCTTGTTTAGTACTCCTATTCAGTAATATGAAGGATGTGCCTAAGCAAATGACCCAGTGAGGGTAACCAGTAGGCTTGGTGCAACTACTGCCAACTCCTTTCCATCTCTGTATGACAACAATATTACATTTTGTCACAGATTTGCTCCTGTCTGAGAGGTATGGTAATATATTTTTGGTATTAGATATCCTGACCAACCTGACTCATTTCCTCCCCTAGACCATATACCTCAAATACAGCTAAGACCATTCACCTATTCTCAAAGAAATTATTCCAACTTCATGGTCTGCCCTCTCATACACAACTCTCTGGGCCCCGATTTCTTCAGCTGTAAAAAACAACAGCAACAAAAATGTGAAGTTTAGAATAGATGACTGTAAAGGCCCCTTCCAGTTCTAAACCAATAATTCTGTGATCCTGTGTCCTCTGGTTAGTCCTCACTTCCAAGTTGCTATCACATGTCTGCATTCTATTATTCTTAGTGCTCTAGATAAACATCCAACTTTCCTTAGCATATTGCTCCCAATCCAATGGGTGGACTTCATGAATCAAATATTAGAACTGACAGGAAATTTTAAAAAATGTATAAACATGCATAGAAGGCTTATCAATAAGAATATTTATTTAAGAACATTGACATGTACCACAACATGATTGATAAACTATGACAGCGGCTATTTCTACACCACACCAAATTACCAGACCTCTTGTTTTGTTGAACTGACTCATCAATTCGAAGAATTATCTGAGAACTACATGAAGATATGTTTTATCTTATTGTTTTCCTTGGAAAAATAAAAGCATGGGTAGCTAGGTGGCAGTGGATAGAGCATCAGTCCTGAAGTCAGGAGGACCTGAGTTCAAATCCGGCCTCAGACACTTGACACTTACTAGCTGTGTGACCCTAGGCAAGTCACTTAACCTCATTGCCTAGCCAAAACAAACAAAAAAAAAAACTTTACAGAAAAATAAAAGCAAATATTCCAATTTTTTTTTCATTGAAATAAAATAACTTAGCTAATGTCAAAGGAAAACTAAATTTTTAATAGATCTGTGACTTCATTGTATGGCTCCTCCTCAACTAGTGCAAATCACACTGCCTCACGAAATAGTCTTGAGGGGTTGCTTTGTCCATAAAAAAAAGTAAAAGGAGAGTGAGAGAATAGGACAAATGGGGAGAAATAGGATAGAGGCAAATACATAGTAATCATTACTGTGGGGGAAAAAATTACGGCAAGTTTCTCTGACAAAGACTTCATTTCTCAAACATATAGAACACTGAGTCAAATTTGTAGAAATAAGAGTCATTCCTCAATTGATAAATGGTCAAAGAACATGAACAGGCAATTTTCAGCCAAAGTAATCAAAGCTACCTATAGTCACATGAAAGGAAAAAATGCTTTAAATCACCACTTATTAGGGAAATGCAAATTAAAATAATTCTGAGCTACCACCACACACCTATCAGATTGGCTAATAGATGAGCCTCCCCTAACTTAGCTACGCTACATCTAAGCTGAGCTGTCAGATGATAAACTCTCTGTCACTGGGCCCCTATTGTACTTGAAGCTTTTATAGCTTTGAAGAACCTGCCAGAGCTTGCATTCTGCTAGGATAGCTTTTGAGAAGCCAAGGTCACTTCTATGACATCAGGGTGTGTCAGAATAGTACATTAGAGTCCTGCTTCTTATAGGAAAATTACATTCCTGAATTTTCCTTGTCCTATTTAATATGGGAAAATTACAGGCCTGAAAATAGTCTTGTGGACTCATAATCCTCTGCTTGGACAGTTCCTTCCAGAGTCTCCATTTTGAGGAAAAGGTTCAAGTCCAATATGTTCACCACTTTATGCCTCTCCAGGCTCTACTTCTGATTCTCCAGACACCATGGCCCAACATGAGTACCTTCTTCCTCCCCCTTTCCCCATCCACTTTTTTGGCTACCTTTTTATGTGTTGTCTCCCTCTGTTAGGATGTCAGCTCTTTAAGGGCAGAGACTGTCCATCTTTTTGTTTATATTTTTATTCTCAGTGCTTAGCACAGTGCCTATGCTCAATAAAAACTTGATGACTTTACTTGACTCAGGAGGAGAAAAAAAATGAGTGTACCACTTCATAGAATCACACACACACACATTTCTCCTAAATCTCACTTACTCTTCTTTCAAAGTGTTTCTCATACTAGAATTCCAGCAAGATGAAACAATGAGTGGTTGTGCATAAGTCCAGTTTGCCTGCACTTCTACAAAAAGTGTCAAATATACCAAATAAAATAAAAGAATAAAAGTAAAGAAACTCTCCTAGGAAAAACTTCTTTGGAAAACTAGCAGAAAACTGAAGAAATGGATAAATAACAAAACAAACAAACCAGACCACACTGCAATGAAGAGATGAGCAATCTTTAGGAGGAAAGAGTAAGTTTGAAACAGCTGCACCCCTAAACAAAGAAAGTGGAGATAAGGACTTCCAGAGAGGTTTATAAGCATAGAAAGAGATATAAAGGAAGACCTTTCATCTATTAGATTAGAAATAAGACTATTACAGGAAGAATTCAAGAAAACAAACATAAGACTCAGAAATGTAGAAAACATAATGGAAAATCTCACCAAAGTAATAGAACACTATCTCAGGTAGAATGGGAAAAAAAAAGCGATGGATTGACAAATAACTAACCCAAAAAATTAATGACAAAATTGGAAGAAAACTCAAAGAAAGCTGAGGTAATGAGTCTAGACAAGTTACCAAAACTCTGTATATGAGAACACATTATCTTCTTGTTTCCCAAACCAGGGAAAGAAAAACAGAAAAAGGGAACTATAGACTAATATCACTAATGAATTTTGAGGCAAAAAAATTCGAGTATTGACAAGGCACAAAAATATTGCAAATAAATTGTTCGTTGAAAGCAAGTTGGAATTCAAAGATAATATGACATTAAAGAAATTAGGGATGATTCAACACTAAAATATAATTATTATAATACATCATATTAATAAGCAAAAGACAGCACCACATAGTAGAGAGCCAGTTTCAAAGTCAAGAAGAGTTTGGGTCACACCTCTGACACATACTGACATAGGCAAGTCATTGAACTTCTTAGGCAACACACTGAGATTATATATAAGTTCAATCAATAATCATTTATTAAGCATCTACTATGTGCCAGGTACTTTGCTAAGGGCTAAATTGCAAAACATTTGTTGATCTACAATAATAGAGGAAATTTTCTTACCAAGAGGTATTCTCTATACCAAGGAAATCACGCCAAACAACAAAACAATAATAACAATAACCCAAACCACAAAATTGTAACAATAGACACAGGAAAATTCTGTGATGAAATACAGTGCTCTTTTATAGTAACACTAAACAGCATAATAAAAAGACTTTTTCTTAATATGATCAAAAGTATGAAGCTAAAACCCAGAGCTAACATTATTTATAATAAACACTAGAAGCTTTCCCAAAAAGATCAGAAATGGGACAAGGATGTCCACTTCAATAGGCCCAAGAACATGAACTACTGGGAAGAGAACTCTTTATTCAACCAGAATTTCTGGGTTAACTTTTGGGAAATATATACAAATATATGTGTATATACATATATGTAGTGTGTATGTATGTGTACAATTGCATATATATGTAACATATGTTACATTTTTAAAAGTCACACCATTTAAAAAGTTATAAGCAAATGGAAGCTTATATTTCTCACAGCTATGAATAAAGATATGTTTATAATCAGCCACAACAAACACAATATTATAAAATTCAAAAAATAGACTGATTTGAATATATAAAAAGAAAACTTTTACACAAATAAAGTGCAACTAAAAGATGAAAAGATAGGGCCTTGGAAAAAACTTTGCATAAAACACTTCAGATAAAAATCTGTTATTTAAAATCTGTAGAATTGACATAAATGTATGAGCAAAAACTACTCCCCAACAGTTAAGTAGTCAAAGGAAATGAACTTCTTAAAAAAAAAAGAAACACAAGCTTTCAAAAATCATCTCCAAAAGTGCTCAAAATCACTAATAATCACAGAATGTAAATTAAAGCAGATCTGAAATATCTCTTCACGTCTATCAAAATGGTAAAGATGGTAAAAGATGAAATAATTCATTGTTGATGGGGGTGCAGAAAAACACATACATTAATTCCCACTGGTGGAGCCATGAAATGGCCCCATTGTTTTGGAAAACAGTTTGGAATTATACATGGAAAGTTACAAAAATTTTCATACCCTTTGACTCAATGACCCCACTACTGCATTTATACCTCAAGGATATTATTGAGAACAAGATCTCTCCATAAGAAAAGAAACATCCATAGCAGCAATATTTATAATACTCAAAAGCTGGAAACAAAGTATGTGCCCAATGAGTGGGGTAATAAATGAATGGCTGAACTAATTGTGGTACAGAAAGCAATGGAATATTACTGCAACATACAGCAGCAGAAATATGAAGACTTCAAAGAAATACCAGGCAATCTGTATGAAATGTTACAGAGTAATGAACAAAGCAGGAGAAAAATAACAATACACACAATTAGCTACATACATGAAAACATACTTCAAATACCAACAAAACTCAGACCAAAAACAAGGGACAATATTAGTACTGATTTACAAAGCATTTTATCTGTCCTTTCTTTTAACAAAGAGAAAGTGAACTAAAACTGTCAAGTTTGTGTTATATTAGTAGCAATCTTTTTTTAAATGTTGTTTTATTAACTACTTTCTGGGATTAATTGTGGTCAGGGAATCAGTTGTGAGTTTTATCTGATATATTGAAATTCAATATATCCATAAAAATAAGTCTAAAAAATTTGCGGCTCAGATCCATCCTTTCCTCTCCCTTCCTCATTGCTCCGTGATTTAGGGCAGGTTTTAATGCCTTATTGTCTGGATTATTCCAATAGCTATCCTCTCCTTAGTGCTCCTGCAGACTACAAGGCAGCTTAGGTTTTAATGGATAGAACAAAGGTCCTGGAGTCAGGAAGACCTGAATTCAACCACTAGCTGTGTGTCCCCGAACAAGTCATTTGATCTCACTGTGCCTCAGTTTCCTCAACTGTAAAATGAGGGTGATAATAATAGAACCAACTTTGCAGGGCTGTTGGGAGGATCAAATAAGATAATAGTCGTAAAGTGCTTAGCACAGTGCCTGGCACATAAGAAGCACTATATAAATATTAGCTATCATCATCTTTATTATTAGTACCAGACATCTTAAAACGTTGCTTTTATCATCTTATTCACTGCTCAGAAACTTTGAGTAGCTTCCTATTTGCTACCACATTAAACTAAAAGTCCTTTGCCTAGCTACCAAAGTCCTCTGCAGTCTCAGTAACAGCTCACCTATCCAACCTTTCCTCCCAGTCACAAATCTAGCAGGAAGAACACTAATGTGAAGAAATTGCTCCTTACCACCAGTGCAACTTTGGGAAACTCACATCACCTAAGTGGGCTTCGGACTCTATATGTGTAAAATGAGGGAGTTGAATTGAATGAAGATTAAGGCCCCTTTGAACTCTTTTTGTTTGTTTGTTTGTTTTGTTTTGTTTTTTGTTTCTAGGCAATTGGGGTTAAGTGACTTGCCCAGGGTCACAGCTAGTAAGTGTTAAGTATTTGGTTCCCTTTGAACTCTGAGTTCTATCATTCTACTCTAATCGTTCTGGTCTGCTTCTTGGACAAGCTTTCTGCCTGCTTGGCTTTGATCGTGTTACTCTTCAGGTCTAAAACATCCTCCACTTTCCCTTCCATTTATCCAGATGTCACCCATCCTTTAAGACACAAGGCCTTCCCCAGCTAATGCCTGCCAACCTGGATGTATCTTTTTTGTAAACACAATCTGTTCCATCTAATTTAGTCTTTGATTATATATATTTTAATACTAGCTTTAAACTCATTAAATGGGTTCTATGTGTCAATATATCTTCTACTATACTATAATGAAAGTTTTTTCTTATATCCTAACACATTATGACATTCCATAAATACGTTACATTGCTTGAAAGTCAATCTGACCTGAAGGCCCTTAAGAAAGATCATTAAAATGTTCCTATGATTGGTCCGAGTAACCCAAAGGATTTTAATGCAACTGTCATTGTTACATTTATGCCAGTAACAAAATTATTGTGTTATATTATGTATATGTATCTATACACACATATACGTTTTTTTAAGAAAACATTAGAACTAGATGAGCCCCATTCACAGAACCCTCTAAATCAGGAATCTGCAACCTTTTGGTGTGTGTCACAGCCCCCTTTGGCAGGCTTGTGAAGCCTCTGGCCCCCTTCTCAGAATATTTTTAAATAATTGAAGGAAATACTAAATTTCAGTGAGAGGTTAATGAAACCAAAGATGTGACTTTTTTTCCCCATCCAAGTTCATGGACTCCCTGAAATCTGTCTATAGACCCCAGATTAAGAACTACTCTTACAAATTATCATTTCTGAGTCTAAGTACATAATCATAGGGAGACCAATTTTTAAAAAAAAAATTCTAAGTTTTCATAGTTCTACAGATTTTGGCAAATAGCATCCAGACTCTATCATAGTACTAATTCACATCAATGATAAAGAGGGTCTAAGGAGATTCTTGAGAAGGTTATGCAATTGATGTAAGGAGTCGGTGGGAGATTTAATTATTCTCTAGGAAAAAAAAAAAAAGACTACTTGTTACAAGCTGTTTCTTCCAGAAGGAGCCAGCCATGACACACAGCAACCTACTGTGAAGTTGCAAACACAATGTTAAATTACTTTGAGATCCTTGGATGAAAGGAAAGTATTCTCAGGACTATTATTATTGTCATAAATAATAATGCTTTATATTTTATCAAAGGAGCTAAAGTAGTTTGCAAACATTAACTCATTAATCCTCACAAAACCCCTGTGAAGTAGGTAGAAGGGAGATTATTATTCCTATTATACTGGTAAGGAGACTGAGGCACATTCAAATCCAATGACTTGCCCAAGGTCATACAGAAAAGTTAGCCAGAGATATGGAAACGGCACCCAGGTCTCCTGACGTCATTTGCCCATTAAATGCCATTGCTTTTCATAGTGTGTAAAAGATATTATAAAAAATAAACCACAGAGGAGTTAAAAAACAAATCCAAGCACCTCAGTGGTATATCATGTAATAAAAGAGCAGACTTGGGAAAGACATCTTACAGGTAATGCACGTGGGCAGAACATTTTAATAAACGCAACATTTTTTATCAAAACTTTCCAAAAGGAACGAGTGACTCTTGAAGGAATTTGATATTTAATCATTGCTGTTCTAATGGTTTAAAACAAAGAAGTATAATCCACTGAGTTTAAAACAGAAACTAGTCAAACAAGTTCCATGCCTCATTTTTGAACTTTATTTCCTTATTTTTCAGTGATCACAAGAATATTTCTAAACTTTTGACCATGTGATGCTTCTGTCACGTGGCTGACAAAAACACTGCTCTCCAAATAGCTAGTCGTCGGTCAAATTCAAGGGAGTAAAATTTTTACCCTTAATGTAGTTTAAGAGTTTGACAAAGAGTCATCGATGTAGAACTAAAGAGGCCTTAGAGATTACCTACTACAACCCCATCATTTTATAGATGAGAGAACTGAGACCCAGAAACTTGCCCAATATCAGGCAAGTAGAAAGCAGGAGACTCAAAATTTAAACCCAGCTCCTCTGGCAACAAACCAGGTGCTAACATGAATCTGTTTCTCCCCGAAGTGCTAAATATACCTACTGAGAATAGGGCCCTGATTTGAAGTGATTGATGTAATGGGCAACTCCATTTTAACAATGTTACATCAGTATCATCTGCTTCTTTGCAAAGCTATTAAGTGCCCTCAGCCTGGTGAGCACCAGCAAAGTCGGGAAACTTAGACTCCAGTAGACACTGAATCGGGGGTGGGGAACCTGCAGCCTCAGGGCCACATATGGCTTTCTAGGTCCTTGGGTTCAGCCTTTCCACTGAGTCCAATTTTTACAGAACAAATCCTTTTATTAAGGGGATTTGTTCGGTGAAGTTTGGATTTGGTCAAAGAGCTGCACTTGAGGACCTAGAGGTCCACATGTGCCCTTGAGGCTACAGATTCCCCACCCCTGCACTAAATCAACAAACAGAAGTAATTCTCCTATGTAGAATTTTTAAAATTCTTTTTAAAATTAATTTTATTTTTAATTTACGGAATAAAACAAGTGTTTCCATAATATAATAATAAAGGTTGTACATGAAAGTCTGAATTTAATGAAAACCCCCCAAAATTCCACAAAGTAGAACAGAAAAAGAAGTTATGTGAAAATTCAAACCCCTAATATGTACAATTTGCTTTTAAGTATATAATAAATTCAACATGTTATTGTAATTGTCCTGCTTTTCTGTTTCCTTCTGAATTTCTATTAGTTCTCTTCTATGTATTTAAAAAAAATGCTTCAATGATCTCTATTTCCTTCTTTTCCTCTTTTTTTGTGGCAAGTTTGTCCCTTTTCTCTTCTCCAATTCCCCATTTCCTCAACCACTGAATTTAATACCCAACAACAGAAACTAAAAAACAAAATTTTTGTAACTGTGGAATTTTTGTTTATTGAATTTAATCAAAAAGTCTGTGTAAGATAACTTTAAAGCAGGAATTCTTAACCTTGTTTGTGTCATGGACCCCTTTAAGGATCAGGTAAAGCCTTTTCTCAGAATAATGTTTGTTGTCTATATTCATAATCAAAGAAAATGCACATTTCGGTGAAAGGTTAGAGCAACTAAAAATGTAATTTTTTTTTCCACATGAGTTCACAGACTCACTGAAACCTATCCATGAATCTGTGGACCCCAGATTAAGGATCTCTGTTTAAAGGAGAGGAATACATTGCTTTTCCTAGGAATGACTATATAGAACAGTATCATTCATCACTTTTAAAGTTTCCCCTTAGTTGTCAGATCCTAATTTTCTTTAGAATATGTATATATCAAGTCTTCCCAAAAGTCCAACTCCAATGCTCCATCCTGGCATGGAGATGACTTTGGGTTCTAAAAGCTATGCCAGTGGGACACAGGGACTGTGAGTTCTATTATGCCAAAAGGACTTTGAGCAGACTCCTGGAACAAACTGTTTGCTTTTTGAGCACCACTCAGGCTGAGTATAAGGAGGCTTATAAATGGTCACCAATAAGTTGACCATTTGTCCTGGGCAATGGCAGCCCACAAGCCAAACCAAAAAAAAAAAAAAAGAAATTCAAAATGGCCTGCAGTCCTGCTCAGGGAGTCCCTTCAGCTTATATATCGGCAGTGGCCAACTGGTAGAAAAGGGGACTAAGAATCTCTAACAAGACAATGCTATTGGGCTCAGAGAGCTAGGGTGCTATAACCTCTCCCTCTCTACTATGGGCCTCTCAGCTCTGAACCCATGTAGGCTCTCTCACAGGGCTCAGTCCTGAGGGAGCCTGACCACTTAAAAATGTGTACAATTCCTTTTCTCAAATTCTTTTGCTCTTTACATCTCTACCCCAGTGCACTATGTAGCTAACTTAAGTTAGGTTAAATTAAACATAACTCATGTTTATGGTCTTCCAAAAGTGGGGAGTGGGGAGAATAGGAAAGTATTCCATATAGACAAAAATCAAGTATAGGACAGGTATTTATTTCTTATATATAACATCAATGCTTATATATAACATAAAATCAAAGGGACAGCATAACCCAGGTCTTTCTGCCTTTGAGACTCTCCATCTATTATATCAAGCTACATGCACTCCTGTAAGAGAGACAAAAGTTTTGATGCTATCATTTGTTAATAGTTTAAGAAAAAGTGTTTTTACATAATTATATAATTCAACTCCTTTATTCTACCTCCTAAATTCTTCTTTAAATAATACAGAAACATAAAACTTTATCTCTCAGATGTATGAAAGAATATCATCAGGAGTGAAAGGATTTGACCCTGTGTATAATGTACTAGAACTTAGGAGCTTGAAAGACCTGGGTTCAAATGTTGCCTCTAACTGACTAGCTATATGACTATGACTTAATCTCTCTAAACCTCAGATTCCACATCTATAAAATGACTTCCTTGAATTAGATGACCTCTAAGGCTCTTTCCAGATCTAAATCTAAGATCCTATGAATTATATTAGTTAAAACCCATTGAATTTTCTAGCATAATTAATTAGCCAACATTCAGAGAAAGGAAAGAGGATTCTAAACAATCCTTTTTTATTTTATTTTTTTACTTCTACCCAATAAATATGTACCTATTCAAGGTCTTTCAGTGGTGCCTATTACCCACAATGCCCGTGGGGCTCTGGAAGCTATTCCAATGAAACAGAATGAGATTCTACATCAGATGGAGAGATCCTGTAGGTTCATGCTCAATACAGGATTAAGAGTTCAGACCTCTGAACTCGAAGTGTCACTGACCTTGTAGATAACCATAAGCAACTGACCTAACTCTCCTCCTCTTTAACTGTGTTTTCATGAGGAGGGAGGGAGGGAGAGAGAAAAAGAGGAAAGTACCCAATGGTATCTGATAAAAGAACAAAACCTTTTTTAAGGGGTGGGGGAGGTAGGGGGAACAGGAAGTTAACTTTCCAATGGTTGGAAGAGTAAACGGACAAGCAGCTTCAAAAAAGGATAATTAATGCCATCAGATATTCAACTGCTTTCAGCAGCTTTCTGTGACCCTGCCACTGCATGAGTTCTATCAGAACTCTTCTCCACCTACGAAAATAAACCGAAATCTATAAAAAGGAACTGACAGAACCCACTGCTTAACACACTCAAATATAAAACCCTGACAGCAAGCCCTCAGCTCTGAAAATAAAATTCTAGTCACCCCTGGGCTTATCTGTGCTAATTCCTAGTCTTTGCTGATAAAAAAGTAACCTATCAGGATTTAAGCATTTCTTCCAACCTAGCAACCTGTTGAACAACTTCTTAATGTGCCTATCAATCACTTGGCGATAAGGGGAGTTTGCATTCATAATAGCTAGTTGTAAAAATAAATACAAGTTACTATAACCGATTCCATTCCACAATGGGATCTTGGAGGTCAGAGCAGAAACCATCAAACAATGCCTATGAATAGGTTGTAGGGGTTTTTTGATTAACAAATGTTTCACTTGTCATAGGTTGTTAAGAGCTTCTTAAAGCAGTAAAACAAATTCAGAATGTATGTATTTGCATTGGAACTGTGTGCATATATACACTCAAATTCAGAGAACGAGGAGCCTGGGTGTCTTGCAAACATCAAGGGTTTTGCTTTCAGAAGGCATTTCTCTTTGGTACATTCAGACAGATAGAAGTGTCAGAAAAGCCTAGAAAAGTTCCATTTGTTAAAAAAAAATATTGAAGCCTTAGTCTAGTACCACCCTTACAAACCAACCACAATATTAAAACTGACCGATTCCACCTGTTTCCCTAACAAAATTTTGTCCTTCAAGTGAAAAATAGGGGTGAAAAGAATTTTTAAATGAGAATGAATCTTGAGTGTGCCAGCTCTGTGTGGGCTAGAAGGCTAATTGCCATCTATTCCTTCTCATCCTATTCAACTCTTAAAAACAGAAGTTGAAATCTAAAGAAAACCTACCATATAGATGTATGTAAGTCTTAGCTCCCGACAATAATTATTACACACATAGAAGCTTTTGTTGACCACCAAGAGGGAGGGCAGAGGCAGTAAATAAAAATGCGAAATATAATTAGTACAGTTAACCTGTAAGTTGGGGGGAGTGGTACACAGTGTTACTCGTTGTTGGCAGAAGGACAACATTCATTCCATGCATACAAGAATGCACGTAGAATAAGACTGATGGTGGCTCAGAGGAAGGCCATTTCCCCCATTAAACGCAGCTTGCCTCTTGACCTCCACATTGCAATATATGGGAAGACCTCAAAGTCCCAGTCTTTGTAACAGCAGCCTGATTAAGCAAATTGCCTGTCCCAGGGCCCTAATCACTTAACCTGGAGGAGTGGAAATTATTTCTCTCATTTTGACGCATGAGTCCAGTCTCCTAGGGGAGCATTCATTAAGCACCTATTTGTGCATAGTGTAGTTCAGAGAGATCTAGACAGAAAGAGAATCATGGGGGGTGGGGAGAGGGGGTCTTGCAATCTATTATCTCAAGTATCTAAACTTAGATGCTTGAGATAAACTTGGTGGCAACCAAGGCCTCAGAAATACAGAGATCTGAGAAATATTTCAACCTGTATTTTCAAAGGAAGCAGACTGACACAAAATGACTAATAGAAGCCTAGTAATCAGATCATAAATGTCATCAGACAATCAGGTATTTCTGGATGAACTAGGTTCTGACTGTCACTTTTCCTCTTACCTCTTCATTACATACTCCTTATAGAGGGATTCATTTTCAAAAGGATTTGCTTAAACTTCCACCTCAAAATCCAATTTGCACATGCACCTGCAATTGAATTTTCAGTCTGTAATAGTCACAGGTGTTACCCTTTGTATGCAAAAGAGTCCAAGTTAATAAGTGAGTCCATGGCAACCAGCTGCGTTTCTGAGCACAGGTGATTTGCTAGACCAGATCTCCACTATGGAAACAAGTCAGATAATTGAGGCAATTATCCACATTGTTCATTCCCCAAGCATACCTGGGATGCGTCCTGCTCATATAAATATTGTAAAAAAAAAAAAAAGTTCAGGACCTGAGCAATTCATACCCCAGAATACCTTAGGCTTCTATTTCATTTGGTGACAATACATTCAGAATATGCAAAGTGTTCCCCTGTTTTTAGAAACATGATTTGCACAGTAAAGTCACTACACAATACTGGATAAAACTCTTTAAGGTCACACATTTACAATTTAATCAAATTTCTAGAATCTTTTTAATAATAGGTGGTATTTACACTTTACATAATTAAATTCATTTGAATAAATATATATTGAGAACCTACTATGCACACAAGGAACTGAGAATAACCACCAGACAAAATCAGGACACAGTCCCAGCCTTCAAGCCATTTTACTCTATACTGGGAGAATCCCACATGTACCCAAGAGAGTCATTTCAAGGGAGGAAGATCTGGAAAGGCCTCTTGTAGAAGACGGCAGGATGGAAGCAAGGGATTCTACACAATAGAGATGAGGGGAGCATTCCCCAAATGGGAAATTCAGGGAATGGAATATCATATATGAGAGAAAACTATTAGGTCAGTTTGACGAGAATAGAGTGTGAGTGAAGCAGTGTATCATAAAATGAGACTGGAAAGGTACAGAAAAGCCAAATCATGGAGAGCCTTAAATGCCCAGCTGTGGAGTTTACATTTTATCTTATAGATCAGAGCTTCTTAAACTTTTTCCACTAGCAACCCCTTCAGCACTTCTTACCCACAGTTTAAGAAGCATTGTAGAGATAATAGAGAATCATTGAAGATTTTTGAGTAGCAGTTGGCAAGGTTAGATCTGTGTTTTAGGAGTATTGATTTGGCAGATAGACTGGAAAGAAAGAAAACTGGAGGCAATGAGACTGATGAGGAGGCTACTACCATAGCTCAAGCGAGAGGAAATAGGTAGAGGTTGAGAGTGGAGAGAACAGGAAGGTATCTTGGCAATTGATTGGATATAGGATTTGAGGGAGAAGAAAGAATACAGGATTACTCCAAGACTGCCAACCTGAGTGACTGAAAGCTTGGTGTACTGTTAACCAAAATGGTGAAGTTACATACTTTATCTCGTTTGGTTCTCACAACAACCCCTCTCATCCCTATTTTATAGATGAGCAAACTCAGGCTCAGCAACATGGAGCAGCCCATGGTCTCACAGGTACTAGGTGTCAGAGGTGAGAGTAAAGCTAAGGTAACTTCTGACTCCAGATTACTACTCAATTCACTATACCACTCTCCACTCTCCTTGAGTGAGCACATATTTTTCAAAGATTGTCATTCTCAATCAGGTAATCAAAAAAAGATTTCTTGATCATCTGGTATAGGGCTAGTACCTTGTCAGATCCTGACAGCTAGATAAAAATCGTTAGATAATCCTACCATTTTTTCCTCTTTGAATTTAAGTTTTTCAGTGGTAGAAAGCATAATAATAAAATCTATTTGTACCTCAGTTCATGAGACACAGATTCAACACTGTCATCAGAAAGGAAAACCTACATAAAATCAGAGATGACTCAGAAACACAGACTGTATAGTCCCAGGGGAAAAGCAAGGACATATTTTAGACTTCACAGCTCCAACTTACTAGCCAAATAACCATTAGCCTTCTAATTGAGATCTCTGCCTCAAGTACTCTCGCCACTCCAATCCAACCTCCATACAGCTAGCAAAGTTATTTTCCTAAAGTATAGATCAGACACTTCTTTGCTCAATAAACTCCAGGGGACCCCCTATTACCTCTACGATCCAATATATACTTCTATATTTGGCATTTAAGGTCCATCACATCCTGATCCCAACTTTTCCAGCCTTATTACATAATCACTCCCCTTCATCTACTCTACAGTCTAGAAAGTGACCCTCTTACTATTCCTCACTCTACCTCCTATGTGGGTGTGTGTATGTATATATATACCTTTGCATTTGCTATCCTTCAAACTTGAAATACATTCCCTCTTCACCTTCTTAGAATCCCTAATTTACTCAAAAATAGCTCATGTAGCGGCAGCTAGATGGCGAAGTGGATAGAGCACCAGCCCTGGATTTAGGAAGACCTGAGTTCAAATTTGGCCTCAGACACTGGACACTTACTAGCTGTGTGACCCTGGACAAGTCACTTCACCCCATTACCATGCAAAAAAAAACAAAAACAAAAACAAAACAGCTCATGCTATCTTCAATATGAAACCTTTCCATATTCCTCCAGCTTCTAACACCTCTCCCCTCCTCAAAATTACTTTACATTTATTTTTTACATATGTTTGTATATACCTTTTTATAAGTATATTTCCATGGGGTACTTTACATGCTATATCCCCTCAGTTTAACATGTTCTCCCTGAAGACATTTTTTACCCACAGTGCCTTAGCATAGTGCTTTGCAGAGCCACTTTATAAATGTTTATTGGATTTGATTGGATTAGATAATGTACTCTACTACTAGCTGATGTAATGACAGTTGCAGCCCATGGATGTTAGCTCCTTGAGCTGCCCCTGCAGGGCCCCTCCTCCTCCCCAGAAATTCAAGGAGCATTCTCCATGTAGGTACAACTCAATTACATTAAGGAAGGAGATAACATTTTTGGTTTTGTTTTTTAACTTGGGATGATCTGGAAAGGATTCACAAGGAGTATGTCATGTGACTGAAATACCTTGAAGGAAGATGAGTAGTTTGAAAGGCAAAAATAAGGAGGAAACAAATTAAATCCATGGGGAAATTTCATGGAAAACAGAAATGGCATGTCAGGTTTGGGGTGACAGCTGTTGATCCAACTGGGCTGGACCATGGGATACATGAAGAAAAGTCATGTGAAATAAGAATGGAATAAGAATGGAAAGTTAGTTTGGGGCCATATTTTGGAGAGCCTTAAATTCCAGGATAAAGAATTTGTAGTCTTTCCTAGAGATGATAGATAACTACAGAAGGTCTTTAAACAAGGAGGTGACATGGTCAAATCTGTGTCTTGGGAAGATTATTTTGACAGTTACCTGAAAGATGTATTAGAAAAGAAAAAGACAGAAGGCAAAGAGACCCATTATGAAGCTATAACAATAGTCTAAGCAAGAGATGGTGAGACTCTGAATTAGCATAATGGCAATGAGTGGAGAGAAAGGAGTGTATGCAAGAGAAATTGCCAAGATGAAATTGACAACACTTAACAGCTAATTAGAGATGGGGAGCATGAAGGAGAGGAAAGGGTAAAAGATGACTCCTGGGTTTCAAACTGAATGTCTCAGAGAATGAACATATCATCAACAAAAATGGAGGTCTTAGAGAAGACTATTTGGAGGAAGATAATAATAATGATGATAAGCATATAGTGTTTTAGGTTTGCAAAGTACTTTACACATGCTATCTTGTTGGAGCTTCACAATAGCCCAGGGAGATAAGTGCTATTATTATCCCCATTTGACAGAATAGGAAACTAAGCTTGAAAGCAGTTAAGTTACTTGCCCAGGGTCACATACTTAATAAGGTTCTGAGGCAGGATTTGAACTCATGTATTGTTAACTTCAAGTCCAGACTCTATACACTATACCACCTAGCAAGCTCTGAAATAGAAGATGGAGGAAGATGATATATTCAGTTCAGTTTATCATACTGGTAGGCACCTCACAACCTCACTTTCCTCCTATTTGAAGATGACATGAAATCAATTTTACTTTACAAAGTTTTTCATTTCCATTCAAAAACATTAGCCATATAGTATATGCAAAGCCTGGTGTTGAAAATCAGATCCAAATTGCTTTTAGAAAATTGCAAAGTTATTTTACTGACCCAAAGCTTCATATAACGGTGAAGGCCCCACTTTTCAATACATTGTATTGGTGTTACCTTACAGCATTGAGTCTTGGAATATTACTGCTTTGTAAGAGCTAAAGATGAACATCCCCAAAAAAGCAATAAAGATACCTGATACACAAGAGTGGGTTGTAACACACAACTAAGGAACCCAGAAGGATAGGAATAAAGAATTACATCAAGAAGTAGCAAGAAAGAAAGAGATGATGGTCTGGTCACATGGCAAGATGGCGGCGAGATGACAGTCATAGTAGTCCAACAACTGACACCCTCTCAATGTCAGGAGAAAGTGAGGACTGCTTCTAACATATTCAGTGGCTGTCCTTTGTTGATTACTCCAGAGGACATGGATGAGAATCCCATAAGAAAGGCAGTCTTCAATGGGCTGCTATCTGCATTGCTGAAGGGAACTCAATAAGATGATACATTTATTTGAGTTTTTGAGTACATGCAAAGCTCTAGGATAGGTCTTAGGAAAGCAAAGATAAAATTGAGACTGTAAATTATAAATTCATTGAGGGCAGGGTCTACTAGGAGAAATTCTACAAGTGCACAGATAATTATAATACAAATTTTAAGTACAAAGATCTAAACAAAGTGCTATGAAAGACCTGAGGGAGACATTAGTCCATTTGTGTAGGCCAGGGAAGAAAGGATCAATGTAGGAGTAAACATCTGAATTTGATCTTTTTTTTAATGTTTTAATTTCTTAAATTAATCTGTCCCTCCCACTACTCCTCCCTACCCCACTTGAGCAAATTTTAAAAATAAAAAAATCCAAAAATAAAACCCTCAACACAGAGTCATACAGACAAAACAAATTCCCATATTGGTCATATCTGAGCGAGACATTTATGTCTCTTTCTGAATTTTAAATTCATCACCTCTCTGACAAGATGAATGGTGTGTTCCATCTTCATTCTTTTGGACTCAGGGTTTCTCACTGTGTTGATCAGAAGGCTAAAGTCTTTCAAAACTTTTTCTCTATAATATTATAATTCTATAAATTGTTGTAGTTCTCACTTTGCATCAGTTCATAAAGGTCTTCCAAGATTCCTCTAAAAATGTCCATTCCATCATTTCTTATTGCACAATAATATTTCATTACATTCATACACTGCAGTTTGTTTAGCCATTCCTCAATGAGACACCCATTAGTTTCCAGTTTGAGGCTACCATTTGGCACATATAGATCTTTTCCTTTTTCTTTGATTTCTTTATAAGACTTAGTAGTGGTATTGCTAAGTAAAAGTGTATGCACATTTTTATAACTTTGGGGGCATAGTTCCAAATTGCTTTCCAGAATGGTTGGATCAATTCATAATTGCACCAACAGTGTACAGGGTGCCTGTTTTCTTATAACCCCTTCAAAATTTGTCATTTTCTTCTTTTATCATCTTTGCCAGTCTGATAGGTATGAGGTGGAACATCTGAGTTTGACCTTGAAAGAAGAGAAGGGTTCTAACAGAACAGGAAGTATTTCAATATGTGGAGATAAAGACTGAAGGAAGTTATGGTGTGCCGCAATTCATGCATTTAAAGAAACCATCTGATGTTGATAATGCAGAGATGGTAAAACCTGAAAACATTTTCATGTATTTCTCCTCATGATGGGGTTGGGATCTGGGTCCCAGAAAGGAAAAACCCTAAACTTTCCCACATGGTCAAATCTCCATATCCCCTGAGGATATAATCCCATCAACTGGCCTTTCATTGTGGACCTCCCTATGGCCCTAGGCCATTTCTCCATTCTCCCTTGGCCAAGTGGTCCAGGTCCCTGGAATTCTATTACCTCATAGACTACTTGGCCACTCCTAGATCCCTCCCATAGCCTTTCTGTATATAAGGTCCATCTTGTCTCCATTAAGATGGTTAGATTCTTATAATCTAGCCACTACTTACTCATGTTTAGACTGCTTAAGAGTCTGTCCAATATGATGGATTTTCTAATAAACCTTGTCTTTGACTGAAAGAAGGCTTGGGTCGAATTCTTGTGATTTTGGGGTCCCGGGACCCCTAAACTGCATCACTCACTCCACCTTTTTTCAATATGCAATAAACAATTCTACAGTGGTTTTTAATTTGAGGTTTTAGGAGAACGACGACCATATAAATCACTAGATTATTTTTTTTTTAATCCTTACATTAACATGGTATTAGCCAATTAGGTATTTATTGGCAAGATGGGAATCTGGAACAAGTCACTTCCCCTTTTACTTTCCTCAAATGTAAAATGAAAGGCTTGGACTGGTTGATTTAGAAGGCCCCTTTCAGATCTGAATCTATGATCCTGTGATCTCCTGGTTAGATAACAAGTATCCTGAAATAGTGCCTTCTGAGTTGACACTAAGGTAAAGACAGATTCCTCTCCCCTGTTTTGTAACACCCCAGGATGTTTTTAATGAGCTCAAAGAGTGGTGGCAAGATAATGATCTCCAGAACAGATTCTGCCCTTCCCCAGCCTCCAGGCAGGACTCCTTTCAAACATCTGGGCACTGATTACTTCTGATGCCACCACTCAAGGGATTAAGAAGGATTCTCCTCTGTAGACTTTGACTTTTAGATTGCGGTTTAGTTCCACTCTTCAGTTCTATAGGTACCCACAATGAGTCGTCAAAACATCATAGCTTAGCCTGCTATTTACAATGCAAAATCTAAAAGTATATGGGATAATATGAGAGGTGGAAAACAGATTATACAGAAGCCTCACACCTCTCTAATGTGAATCCTTTGTCAAAAATTGGGAAGTGGTCGACATAGCAAAAAACAAATGATACCACAACAAATGAAATTGACATGTTATCAGTCAAGAAGAAACTTATGAACACTGGAATTATCCTTAAACCGATTGTCTGTTCACAGTATGGCTGCTGCCCTATCAGAACTAACATCAGAATTTATAATACACAAAAAGAAATGAGAAAAAGATATGGCATATGGTTAAGAAGATTTAATCCTGAATTATGCAAACAAACTATTGAAAACTAAAAGTGGGAAATAGACAATAGAAATTACATTGACACCAACTATAATAACTTCATCTGGAAACTAAACCAATGTAAATTTTGTTTATTTTGAACTTAACAAACAACAAATAAAGTGTGCATTCCCACATACACAGTAAAACAGAAAAACATGATTGTGGATAAAACTATAAATATTGTATAGAGCTTGCTTTTATTTTTAAATATATCATAAAGTCTCTTCTTCCTATTTTTTTCTTTCTTTAAAAATGTTATTTGTTATATGGCATAGCTCTCTGAAAGGGGACAAAAGGAAGAGAAACTGGGAGAAAATCTGGAGATGTAACGAACAAAAGATATCAATAAAAATTTATCAATTAAATCAGTAAATTAATAAATAGACTATATAATAAATTAAATACATGTATTTTAGAGAAATCCTCTATCCTGCTTGTCAGATTCTTTCTGACCATCTTTTAGTTCTCTTCATTTAAAAAAATAATTTATTGTTTTATTTATTTTACATGCATATGTAATCTGTCCCTCTCATTCCTTATTCCAATATTATTTTTATATTTATTTTCCTTCAACAGATATTCACTGAGTGCCATCTTTGTAGGAAGTTGTGGAGGATGCAGAGGTGTGTACATCCTCAGTGAGTTTAAAGTTGAATATTCACAGGCTACAGGAAGATGGGGCAGAAGTCAATGGTGAGTGGAGGAGGCCAGCTCTAGTCACTGTTGATAGGATAGTGCACACCCATAAGCAAACTAAAGTCTCTCCAAGCTGAGGGATTTGCAAAATTGTTGTCAATTCCACCAAAGGCTTTGAGTCTTCCTGTAATATGTGCAGCTTAACTCCTCCCAAAATAAATGAAAGATTTCATTGTGTTTATCAATCCCAACATGCATTCAACTTGGTAGAACAAAATGTTGTCTTATAGGCTCTTTTATAAGTTGTTTCTCATCCATTTATCAAGATCATTGAAGTTTCTTTGGAAGATGTAACAATAGAAATAACTCTGATGACTCTCTGATAATAAACATCTTGGAAGACACAAAGCAAGATGGTGTGTGATGGCTACTCACCATGGTAATGCAAGGGCTTCAGCACAGAGTCCATGATGAGGAGGGATTTACTGTGAATGGTGAGGTGCTCCAAATGTTCCTGTTTTCAAATGATATTGTGTTCATTGCATCACACCCCAAGACATTGCAGAGCCTCCTTGTAGAGATCTGTAATCACTCAAAAGAGTTTGGCCTGTCCATCCACACAGGAAAGAGCAGATGGTTAAAATATGACTGTTGCCAAGATTTCAAGACCCATTTGAATGGACACCCTATAGAGCTTATCCAACAGTACAGATGGACAATGAGTCAGGCACAATTAAAAAAGGAAGAGGTCAGTCTACATTGCTTTTGGGAAATTGCAAAGCACTTTTACGGACCCTCAGCTTACCATAAATGAGGAAAGGGGGATTGACCAAAAGGGGTCCAGACCTTTGAGCATACCCACATGGATACTTTTGGGAATGTATAGTGGAGAGTCCTCTACTTCAGAGTACTTACAGGGATTGTCACCATTTCCTGTTTGCTTACTGAATGATGATGAAAAGCCTTTTAACTGGCTGCAGAGTATGAACTGAATATGCATACAGAAGGCTCCAAGGAAGGAGGTTGTGTCCTTCCTGTTGGCAGTGAGGTGTAAAGATGACTCTCTGAACTCTTGTGGACTATTAGGGTGGGAGGAAGGGGAGGGGGCATCCTACCTACTAATGTCCTTCATCTCATTGGGAGAGTCCACGAGTAAATGGCAAGCCTGTGTCTTGGATGGGGTCCCCTCTTGTTTCTGTCATCTTTCCTTTGATACAATGCCTTGTCTCAAAAGTTCAGAAGAGTCACAGGAAGTATATTGTCTAAGGCCAGGAAAAAGCCAGACCTAAGGAGCAACCAGGAATGACCTGGCCCAGCAGTAGATAGAACAGACAGTTGACTTAATGGGTCCTGCAAGCAAGGGAGCAACTTGTCATCAGCTATCCCACTCCTGGAAGTGAACTCAGGACTGGAAATTTTGGTAACAATGACTTTATGTTGGTATCCACTCTCTCCAAGGATCAAGGTTGTAGAGGGAAGGAGAGTGCTTTGGTTGGGGGTTGGGGAAAAGGGATATAACTTCTGTTCTCCTCTGATCTCACTAGGTCTTCCAGATAAAAATCTCTTTGTAAAAGTTAATTGATGTTAATTGGTGAATTGATATTGAGGAAAAACCAACTACTAAGCTGAAAACAAGCTATTAATCACTAGAATCAACTGTTCTGAGGAGCTATTAACTGGTACTGGCAAATGATATTGGGCAGAAAACACTGGAATGGAGACTTAAACTGACAGTATTAGAGAAAAATATATTCAAGGGTACCCTCTGATACCTAAGGTGAGCTGCAACCGGTGGTAATCTGGGGACCCAACATGCTAATGTGCTTATGGGTGGGGAGAATAACTCCCAAATCCCATTACAACACCATAGGCTCATCTTTTCAACACAAATATTTTACTAGCATTGCTGTATGGTAGTAAAAACTGGATCACTAACTGCCCCTGAAGAACTAGAGATGGGCATCATACTGAGGGCAATGGAAAGGGAAAAGAGAAGAAAGGCCTCCAGTATGCTGGGGAGACTCCTGTGGTGAACTTGAGGGAGGATGTGGGTAAGAGTTGCCTAGGTTAGGTAGACAGGGAATGGTTGTGACCTGCATCATTAGAGTGAACACCTGAGTTTATAAGATCACAGATATGAATATGAATGAGAGATTTCAGGGTACAAGCTTTAGGCAAAGTATAGGTCCTCAAATTCGTCACAGGATCTGCTTGGCACAACTTAACATGTAAATTGGACCCTTTTAGTTCCAAATTGTTTGATTCCCTGGCAGGTTGACTATGCATCTTAGTCTTAGTCTTAATGAAACCAAGCCCTTTATGGCCTGATTCCAAATACATTCCCCCAATCCAAACCAAAATTATACTTTTTTGCATAGATTTGAAACCCAGCCTGATACCAATCCCCTAAAGTCTTCAGCTGGTATTTTTTCAAATCTTTTTCTTAGGATTTCCCTACCCTCGTCAGTTTCCACGAGACATCTTTTCTCACTACAACTGTAAAAGTTTTTTCTCTCTATGCTTCTAGTAGTTTCTACTAACCACTATACTTAGAGATTCTAAATACAATTCAGTGCATCTCTTCTTTCCCTAAACTCATTTTTTTTCCTTCTTCATTCCTGTCCCCATATGTGACTAGGGCCGCTTTTAGCTATCTTTGTATTCTATTTCCACTCTGTCTGTCCCTGGATCATCACTAAACTAACACCCAATATATGTGTGTGTGTGTGTGTGTGTGTGTGTATGTATATGTATGTGTGTGCATATATATGTGGGGGGGGTATGGGTGTAAATATATATATATACACACACAAACATATACATACACACATGTATTATTGCTGTTTAATCATTTTTTACTTGTGTCTGACTCTTCATGACCCCTTTTGGGGGATTTTCTTAGCACAGATACTAGAGTGGTTTGCCATTTCTTTCTCCATCTCATTTTACAGATGAGAAAACTGAGGCAAACAGTGTTAAGTGACTTGCCCAGGGTCATACAGCTAATAAGTATTTGAGGCCAAATTTGAACTCAGATCTTCCCGACTCCAAGCCCAATAGTCTATCCATTGTGCCCTAGCTGCCATATAGATAGATGTGTGTATATATATGTGTATGTGTGTGATTGTGTAGATGTATATATAATATGTGTGTACACCTATATAAAATATATTCATATATAATTCACATATATGTTTATATCACATGCATAAAATAGCTTTGATAATTGTAATTGGTTGATACATTTACAAAATATGATTGGGGAAGTGAGGAAGAGGTAGTAGTATAGTGGAAAGCTTGGACTTTAGGAATTAAGACACCTCAGTTCAAATCCTGGCCCTGCCACTGACAAGTTTCCTGACACTGAACAAGTCCTTTATGTAACCTGTTACCCAGAACTACACTTCTGGGTTTCCAAGAACTTTATGAATTAGAGACTTTTCAACAATTAATACTCTCTCTAACTTGCCCCCACCCAAAAGCTTCTCTGAGAAAATCTAAATTTGGCTCATTTCTAGCTCTTTCTCCATGTCCTTAGTTCCCTTGAAAGCACGCCTTTAACAAAGCATGGAACATAGAACAAGTTTATTTTACACAATAAAAAATAGTGGTACAGACTTGTTTTTTAACCCAGAGACAGTCAAGAAAATTCCCCTCTAGTAGGCCTTTCCTTTCACAGTCATTCCAGCTCTGAATGCCAGTGTGTGGTTATTGACCCAAATGGATAAATCACTTAAGACTGTTAATGAGTAAAGAAACCCACCACTTTTCCATTCTATGCTCCAGACTTACATCACTAGTCTGGTTCTGTGATATCCCCAAGTATGGAATGTACTTGGCATGCCTAGAAAATTATCATCCCTCCCTCTGTTCTACATAATCTGTAGGGCTCACAGTATCAGTTAAGGACAAGGATCATATCCAATCTTTGTCATAGTTCTATGCTTCATTGCTTTGGTGGTTTCAGCCCCTCCTCTGGTCATTGTTTCCCTGTCATATTGATCTCTCTCTTCCCTCTGATGAACCATGGTTCTTGATGTTCCTGCCTTCAAGTACTCTATTTTCTTCAGCTTACTTGAAACTCAGCAGAACTATAACTAAAAATTCTTGTGCCTGAATTGGTGAACTATCGGTGGAGCTATGACTTAGTCCAGCCATTCTAGAAAACAATTTGGAACTATGTCCCACCCCCCAAAAGAAATCAATAAATTGTACTTACTCTTGACTCAATAATACCACTACTAGGTATATAATCCCCGAAAGAATGATGGAAAGGACCCTTATGTACAAAAATATTTACAGCAGCTCTTTTTGTTGTTGCAAAGAACTAGAAACTTAAGGGGGTGCCCATCAGTTGAGAGCCCTGAAGAGGTTTAGGTGAGCTACCTACCCTTCCCCTGTCTGCAGTTCAGATTCCCAGTATCTTGCTTGCAAGTTTCATCATTCTTATTGTAACTGCCCTCCACTGTTGCATCTATCTCCTGCCACTGTTGCGCCCACTCTCATATCTACCATTTGTTTCTCAATGCTGATATTGCTGTAGTTGCCCTCTCGTGCCACTACCTCTTGCTCCAAGTGTTACAGCTCTTTTAGAACAAGAAATGGGGAATAAATACACACGCATACATGCACACAGATATACAGATATATATTTCAGTTGGTATTATTATGACACTGACAAAGAGAGACGACTATTATCTATCCATCATTAAAAGTACTTTTTAAGACTGAAGGGAAAGCAGAAATTTGGAAAAATTCTGTTATGGCTTGAGGCAATTTAAGGAATTTATTTGTCCCTGCATTCTTCCATATTTAAGTACTTCTTATAAAGTAGATGAAGATTATTTTTCCTAAACCATTATAAAAATTCCATTTCTTTACTAGATTTGAGAGCAGCTTCGCCTACAAATCCAGTTTCTGATCTATATATTTCCAGAAGGACCATAACATGTTTTTTACTTTTACTAGCTTTATTCTGCCTTTCAATATGAAGTTCAAGTGACTCTAAAAATAACTGCCTATAATTATCTTTCCATTTATCTAGAAATAAACATAGATTTTACATTTGCTCTCCTGTACTTCAGTATTATTACAAATTCACAAGGTCTTAAGTAACTATAGATAGATATGGGTGCTAATACACTCATTCCTATGCTGGCATAAAAAGTATATTCTATTCACTGAAGGCCCACATGCATAGTAATATCCACACACACACACACACACAACCCACTCCTGCTCCTCAAATTATCCCCAAAACAGGACCGGGTAGTTAGAAAGAGCTTGGAACTTGACATCCAAGAATCAACTTGCATCTAGGTAATACCACTGATGATTTGTGTGACCTTCATTAAGTCACTTAACTTCCCTAAGTATCACTGTCTTCATTCCTAAAATACAGGACCAGGGGCAGCTGGGTGGAACAATTGATAGAGTGCTGGGCCTGAAGTCCGGAGGGCCTAAGTCCAAATCCAACCTCAGACACATCCTAGCTATATGACCCTCAGCAAGCAAGTCACTTAACCCTGTTTGCCTCAGTTTCCTCATCTGTAAAATGAGCTGGAGAAGGAAATGGCAAACCACTCTAGCATCTTTGCCAACAACTGAAACAGTTGTACAACAAAAAAATAAATATCCAAGGTTCTTTCTGGCCCTAAATCCTACAATCCTCTCTCTATCCCCTACCACCCATTCCTTTCCTACACATGATTCCCCCTAATTTTCTGCTGGGCAGGTTTATCAGTAAAGATAAACTCCAGCACCAGGAAAATGACTAGTGGGCTTGTACCTGCTGGCTCCTTGCCTGGGGTAAAGCCTGGCTTCTGGATGCTTATCAGGGTTAGGAGTTACAGGTACACATTAAGGGCAGCTTCACCCTTAGGCATCAATGGATTCTAAGCAAATTATGAACTCATGGGCCTCTGTTTACTTTTTAAAGAAAATATTATAAGCTCCACTGAAGTAAAATGTATTACCCAACATGGTTTGTACCATTCTCTTAGGAAAATTAAGAGAATAGTAGAAACCATGTTGGGTTTTTTTTTTTCCTGTACCAGGAAATAGACAAGATGATATAAACTGAAATCTGAGACGTTCCTATTCCTAACCAGCTGATCTTACAAATCCACTTACAATAATAAAACTTGTATAGCTAATTTGGGCATTTATAATAGTGAAAATAACTTTTTCACTCAAAGTTGTTCTTAAAATAATATTGTTATTATTGTATATAATGTTCTCTTGGTTCTGTTCATATTGTTCTTCATTCTTTCATGCAAGTCTTTCCATGTTTTTCTAAGATCATTGAGCTCTTCATTTCTTATAGCACAGTAGTATTCCATCACAATCATGTACCGCAACTTGTTCAGCCATTCCCTAATTGATGGGCATCACCGAAATTTCCAGTTCTTTGATACCACAAAGAAAGGTGCTATAACCATTTTAGAACATATTGTGCCTTTTCTTTTTTCCCTAATCAGCTTTGGAAATAGACCTAATAGTGGTATTTCTGGGTCAAATGGTATAGGCTATTTAATAAGTCTTTGGGCATAATTCCATAAATCAAAAAAATTAATAAAACCTCCAATCTTTGATACGCTTCTTTCTGAGTATTCAATATGGAGGGAAGCTTTTTT
>NW_020954720.1:9628771-9629443 GCF_900497805.2 Vombatus ursinus
TTTCCTGTATTTCTTATTTCCCAGTTGCATGTGAAAACATTTTTTCTAAACATGTGTTTTTTTAAACTTTGGGTTCCAAATTTTCTCCTTCCTCCCTCCCCACCCACCCTCATTGATAAGGCAAGCAACTCAATATAGGCTATACTTGTGCAGTTATGCAAAACACTTTCATGGTAGACATGCTGTGAAAAACTAACTCTATTTCCCTTAATCCTATCCCACCCACCCCCCATTTATTCTATTCTTTCCTTTGACCCTGTCTCTCCTCAGAAGTATTTGCTTCTGATTACCCCCTTTCCCAATCTGCCCTCCTCTCTATCATCCCCCTACTCTCTTGTCCCCTTCCCCTCCTATTTTCCTGTAGGGTAAGACAGATTTCCATACCTAATTGAGTGTGACTGTTATACCCTCCTTAAGTCAAATCCTATGAGAATAAGATTCACTCATTTCCTCTCACCTTCCCCCAGTTACCCTCCACTGTAAGAGCCTTTTCTTTTCTGTTTTTTTGTGAGATAATTTACCTCGTTCTACCTTTCCCTTTCTCCTTCTCCTAGTATATTCCTCTCTCACCCCTTAATTTTATTCTCCAGATATGACCCCTTCATTTTCAACTCACCCTGTGCCCTCTATCTATCTATCTATCTATCTATCTATCTATCTATCTATCTATCT
>NW_020954720.1:9629453-9789519 GCF_900497805.2 Vombatus ursinus
TCTATCTATCTATCTATCTATCTATCTATCTATCTATCTATCTATCTATCTATCTATCGGAGGGAAGCTTTTGATGACTGTCTTTTTGACCACTAAGTGGGTAAACCCACAGCAATATTAGCATTGAGAAACAGTAAACCACCAAAAAGTGGTTTTGACCATTAAGTGGGTAAAATTTAACACATATTAAACCTATTATGTGTCAAATACTGGGGATATAAAAGCAACAAATGAAACAATTTCTGCCTTCAAATAACTTACCATATTTTACCACATAATCGTCACTACCACATAATCATCACCACTGTATAATCATCACACTCCAGTTTTGTTGTTGTTATTGTTGTTATTTTCAGTCCAAAAATTGGTTTATGACCTTTCATTGTGTACTGATCACATGATATGACTGTTCATCATGCCGCTTAAAAGGTAAAAAGAGCAGCAATGTATTCACCAGTGGCCTATGGATACCCATTTATCTCTTATGCATTGTGAGCTGTGAGCCTAGAATCCTCAGCACACGTACATTGTCAGTATTCAATTTTAAAACATCATGAGTATTCCATGCTTCCTGATCTTGCACCAGAAACAATTTAGTAATTAATGATTGTTAAGTAATACCGGCACAATTAAAAAAAAAAAGCTTCACATAATAGTTGTACCCTACTTTTTTGCAAAAAAGTTGCCATAAAATCTGGCACAATTATGTGGTGAAATACAGTATCTGGGGAGATATAACATGTACACAGATAAATGGTTATTGAGGAATCAGAGAAAAAGAAAACCCTAGAAATTTGGTGGTTCATGCCAGAAGACAGCAATTAAAATGAGTCTTGAAATTTCTGAGATGCATTCCAGCCATGGGAGACCACTAATGCCAAAATATAGAGGTGAGAAATGAAATTCTGAATGCAGGAACAGTAGTCCAGTTTAGTAGGGATACAGAGTATTACAAAGGGAAATAAAGTGAAATAAGACTAGAAAGGTAGATTGGAGTCAAGTTAGGGAGAGCCTTAAATACTAAGCTCAGATTTTACATTTTATTCTACAGACAACAGGAAATCACTGATGGTTTTTGAACAGAAAAGTGACATGGTCAGCCCTCTGCCAGAACATTTTGGCAGCTGTGTGAAATAAGGCTTAGAGAAGAGAGAGAGTCTAAAAGCAGATACCAAATACTGTATATAATCAGTCCTCCACTTACCTATTTCCAATGTCTGAAATCCTTTTATTAGAGATTTCATTCCTTTTAAATTGACTCTGGACTAAAGTGGACATAACCTGAGAGGTTTAATCCATTAAGATTTATCAACCCTTAATACCATAGTGTAAATGAGTTCATCAGATTGTTTTGTAGTGTAGCTAGTAAAGACTAGTATAGTCAGGTATGCCAAAGGAAGGCCACTACATCTCTACCTCTGTCAAAGTCTTTTCTCTAACACTATCACCCTGGGCCTCCATTAGTTGTGTATCCCCTCTACCCTACTCCAGTTCTATGCAATCAGTCAACTCTTACAAAGAGATATTTACTTTAAAGATATAGCAGGAAAAAAAGTACAAATATTTTCTCCCAGCACTTCATACGCTCCTTTATACTATCTTGTTTTCTGAAGAGAATGGGCTCACTCTTAACTTAGTTTCTAACAGCATTAATCCCACCAAATTCACATCCAAATTCAGTATCACTACCAGTTGAGTCCTGACTTCAGTTACTGCTGGATTGTATCTTTAAGTATGTTCCTCCCCTCCTTGGGACACAGATGCTGAACTATCCACAAAAACTCAGTATGAACTCAACTCCCAAGCACTTGGGGCCTAGCTCTCCTGACCTTTTAAAATTCCCAAGTTTGAAGCTTTCAGATTAATCTCCTTTACTTAAATGAAAGAATAAATGCTGAGACAGGCCAAGAACTGAGGCCTACTTTCATGGGAATCTGTGTTGGCCTTGGAAGAAGAGGGTCTAAGAGTTTTCCCCTCTCCACATTGTTTCTCACCAGAAACTATTAGCAAAGGAGTCAAACCAAAAGAGAGATACATCTCTCTTGGATGAGAGGGCCAAGGCCAACTAAGACCTTTTGAAGAACCTGTTCTGATTCTAAAATGACAGCCAATCAAAGAGGCTGATATCCTTCACATGGTTAGTAGCCCAAAGTCATTTACAGAATGTCCAGAGTTTCTCCCAGGTACTTCCATTCATGTCAACATGACCCTCCTGAAAATTAGCTTCCTATTCTCTTTGACATAGGAAGTATCATCAGAGGCATGATATGTACCACTTCCTTATTATATCAGCATTCCACAGGATGAAAAAGATACTGTACAACCTGTGATACCACTATACAAAGTAGGCTTGGGGGAGAGGTTAATCAGTGAAGAAATTAGGTAAAGACTAATATCTCACACTATATGCTAAGATAAGCTCCAAAAAGATACATGACATGAACATAAAAAGTCAGCTATGGTTAGCAAAAGAGTTCATGACCAAAGAAAGGAAAGAGATTATCACAGAAGATAAAAGGGATAATTATGATTACTTAAAATCGAAAAGCTTCTATATAAGCAAAATCAATTATAAAGGAAACAATTAATTGGGGAAAAATCATTGTAGTAAGTTAATCTGATAAAGATGTCATTTCTAAGATATATAAGGAAATTATTCAAATTTATATGTTTTTCAAAAGAGTGATTCCCCAATAGATAAATGGTCAAAGGATATGAACAAGCAATTCTTAAAGGAAAAAAATCTAAGTTATCAATGACCATATGAAAAAAATGTTCCAAATAACAAATAATGAAAAATGTAAATCAAGACAATTATGAGGTCCATCTCCCTGCATCAAGTCTATTCCCAGTGTAGTCCCTCCTCCACTCAACTGTAAAATTTATTTTCCTAAAGTTTCTAAAAAGAACCTGACCTCTCCATGGAAGGAGAAGGGTCTTTTTCACCAACCCTCTGACTCTTTATACCTGAATGCCCCAGAGCCTTAGGAAGAATAACTTAGAGTTTAGGTTTGTCTCATGTCTAAGGTTTTCCCAAAAGGGATTAGAAAGATACTCAGTGTAAAAGACAGAAATAAGAACCATGAAAGCAGAATTTATGACCTATCCCGAAGAAATAAATAACAGAATAGGAAAAAAATGAATCATGGTGGTAAGTCTCTCCAAAAAAAAAACAAAAGAGAGAATTACTGATTCAGAATACAAATACACAGAAGTAAGGGTAATCTGAAAGAAGAAAAGAAAAAAAGTAATAATGTTTGAAGTACATGAGATCACTATACAAGAAAAGCATATTGATCCCAAAGATAGGCTGCATAGAGACAAATTAGGAATCATAGATTAATTATCTGGCTGGATCTAATTAGTTTTTAGAAACAGCTTACTACTAAGATGGGTTAACAAAGACAGTATAAACTGTCTGGGGGCACATTTTATTATAAGCACACATAGAGTCAAGGAAAAAGTTGGTTCAAGTGAAGAACATGTGAGTAATGTGTCAAAGGAAGGAATTCACAGCTCTTAGAAGTATGTTCTTCTAGAAGACCTTTTTGGTCTTTCTTGGGGCCTTCATTGCATTTTCCCTATGGGAGTCCCCATAGAGTTCTAAAATTGCCTGTCTTCAATGTGTTTAGTTTTTCCTCAATTCCTGATGTAAACACTGTCATCCATGATTCCAGGGACACTATTAAGACACCCAATGAAAGTCCAAAATCTTATGACCTTTTAAAGTTCATTAAGTCATCCTGTAGGGATGAGACAGAAGTTCTCCCTCCACAAGCAATTCCCTTGAAGAGGCTTGACTGGCATTTCTCTCTCCTTTAGATTGGCTGGCCACTCATATACTCAAGTTCTAAACAGTTCTGCTATAAGCCCCACAGGGAATGATTGAGTTTCTTCAACCAATCTCAATATACTTCTGTGTAACCCCATTTAATTTCATTCTGTGGCTTTCATTCCTTCCAAATTAAGAATTTTTCACACCTAGTTAGGCACCTTTGATGGATTGGTTGGTTTAAAAAAGGTGTTCTCAATTGATTAAGGTAGTTTCCTTAAGTAGGATGGGGTAATTGATTAATTCAATCCACCTCTACCCTTCCAAATGCAAGAATAGTGTGAGCACATGGATATCTGCTCATTTATGTACAGTTTTTTTCATCCCTGTGTAACAGGCAGGCTCAGGACAATTTACTAAAAGCTTTTCCTGTCTGCTTACCCTTTTATACAGGTTGTCAAATAAGTAGTTGCTAGTTCATTTTAAGGGAAATGAATGTCCATGGAGTCCTTCAGGAAGTCTACTCACCTTATTTCTATGTTGTTTCAGGATGGATTAGAAATACAGTCTTTTTGAATAAGCTTAGCTCTTGGCTCAGATAGCTTCTTTGGTAAACTTCATCTATTACATAAAGCAAAGGCCAGGGATATTCGGGGCAATTCCTCCATAATTTCTAAATTACATCTTTCAACATCAGACCTCTTTCTACATTCAAATCATCCATACTCTATTCACTAATCTCCTGTGGTCAGCAAGACAGCTGATCGGGGTTAGGGTTGCAGCCTTTAGTTGTGCAACAATAGAATCTCTGTGTGTGCTCTCTACAGTAAAAGTCAATTGTCATGCTTCTTCTACTTGGTACATGTTGATGAGAGGGGCCCTCATATTAATGGAGGGAAGGAATATGAAGTGTCTTAATTATGCATTCAGTACCTGGGACTTCCATCAGATGCTATGTAACCAACTTGGACCATTGATGATTTTTCCTCCAAACACAGAATAGATGAAGTAGTTGCATAAATTAATGCAAAGATATTTATTAAGTATTCAATTATGTGCCCTGAAGTGTACCAAGGACTTGGGATGCAAATGCAAAAGCAAGGAATGAACACATAAGAGGACAATTTTTCCAATGTGGCATCGAGATAAAAACAAACAAACCCTGGTTTTAGAATCTGTTGATGTGGGTTTCAGTCAGTCCTGGTTCTGACACTTACTATCCTTGCAGCTGTGGGAAAACCATTTAACCTCTTAAGCCTTAGTTTTCCCATCTATCTATGAAGAGTGACCTATTATTACTTGTCCATTAAGCAATCCCACTATTTTGCACACTTGTTACAGGGGAGGAGGAAAGAGGGGGAGATTTCAAAAAACACACGTTAAGTGCTTACTGTGTGATATTTAATAGGGACATGAAGACAAAAAGCAAACAGTCCCTGCCTTCACAGAGCTAACAAATCTAGTGGATGCTGTTAGAAGAAAGAAGTAGCTTCCCATGAACAGACTTGGACTCTGTGGCTTGATAGTAATTCTGCATCCTCATTTACAGAGGCTGGTCTGAGCATGTTTCTGAGTACAGCCCCAAAGAGTCACACATTTATGTACATTTGCTCAACCCTGTCCAAGACCTCTTCTGAGCCATTTAACTAGAAGAGAGGAGGGGACTGAAAGTTGATGTAAAAAGCCTTGAATACATTCAGTCTGTTTATCCTTGTTTGTCCCAGTAGATATCCTTTATTGATTGCTTTGAGGGTCCAAAGCTATTTTTGAGCAATACCTAAAGCCACACCCACATGTTGATTCAGGCCCAATCCCATGATTCTTTCAGCCTGAATCTCACTGCCTCCATATTAATAAGGAATAATTAGTGAAATCGCTGGATCCAGTTCCATGACAGTAGCCTTACAATAAGAAATATACACAATTGTAGATTTAGCCCCAGGAGGCAATATATGGGTGATCTAATCTAACTCCTTCATTTTAAAGATTGGGAAATTAAGGCCGTTTGGTGAAGTTACTGCCAAGTGATAAATGATCAAGCCTAGGATTAGGTCCCCCTACTCCATATCCAGAGCTCCTTCCACTATACAATGCTGCTGCCTAGGCAGTTTTCCATTTTCTACATTACATATGCAATTTAAATAGAAGATGTAATAATTATCTTTCAAATAAAAATTCTTTACAAATCAAGGTAGAATCACTTTAATGAGGCTTGACAGAATTCGAAAGGACAACCAGAACAATGTTTGCGTAATATAAGGCAGCCTGTTCCAGTAGAAAATGCAAGAATCAGGGTGACCTGCACAATAATCTCTCTGGCCCTCAGTTTCCCCACCTATAAAACAAGGCAGTTAATACTAGGCCTCTAAGGTCCCTTCCAGCTCTAAATCTATAACTCAATGATAAATATTAAAGCTGCCACCAATTTGTCACCCCTGAGCTACAAATAAATGGGTGTTAAAAGCATGTAGACAAATTTTCATTAGCTAAGCAATGTTGAATAATGAAAGGGGGTGAGACAGCCACTCTACTTACCAGCGGCAACATTATCTGTCAGATTGCCACAATCACAGCAACATTTTACTGGGTGCTGTGTACAAAATTACTAGGACATGACATTCACTTCTGAAATTAAGCCTTCTCAATTGGTTTTTTTTTTTCTGCCGAAGAAGTGAGGGAAAGAAATGTCTAATTTTAATTTAACACTAAATCCAAAGGCGGTACAGCTGTTGTATTTGGGCTGTTGAGCTCAGCTGTTTTGTTCTGAGAGAGGCACAGCTGCCTTTTGATGTCGCCTGTTATTCAAGACTGCTCTCACAGAACAAGGTTTAAATGTATAATGAGAGACACTACATTAGAAGCTCACATGTCTCTGATGTGCTCAGTTTCCTTTTTTTGCTGCAGTTTCATTTCTTGGCCAGGATCTTTCAAGCTCCAACATGGGCAGATGAAATTGGCTTTCAGTCCAGAACTATGCTCTGGACTTCCTATATGCATCTTCCTTTATTTAGATGGCTAGAATTCATAGCTGGAAGATGCCATAAAGATCTTTTATTCCAATCCTCTGCTTGTACGAGTGGAGAAGCCCAGAAAAGTCCAGTGACTTGCCCAAAGACATATGACTTGTTAGTAGAAGAGCTGGAACAGAGCCTACAGGTTCTAGTCTTTTATCTTCTAGGCCAGAGTTCTTTCTGCCAACACCAGGATGCTGTCTTGGGCTACTTTTTCTCAGCGTTTATTTAGATCTTCTCCCTCTCACCCCACCCCCATCCTACTTAAAGTTTCTTTTTCTTCACCAATGATTTTCCCATTTTACTACTTTTCTCATTTCCTCTGTTCAAATCTCACAATCATGAATTCATCCATTCGACAAGAGGGTACATAGCTGTTTTTGATGAGTTCAAATGTCCAAGGCCACAGGAACTACATTCTTACGTACTAAAGAAGTGGGCAGACAGGATAACAACTAGTATCAGTGATCTTTGGTGGACTGTATGAACATGATTCATACCGTTTGACTAGAAAAGGGCAAAATGCAACCCTGATTTTTAAAAAAAAGTGGGAAGAGGAGGATATCGAAGTAGGGTTGGAGAAACGAACTCTGACAACATCAGGAAAGAGAATTTGACTGATTACTGGCAAAATTCAAAAACATCTTATTAGTGAACATATCATGTTCTTATAGAGTTAATAAAAGGATGAAGTAGTCATTAAGGGCTAATGGCTTTGTGCATTAATTCAATAAGCATTTATTAAGTACCTACTAAGTGCAAAGCTTTCTGCTAGGTGATAGCTGTATGATAAAAAAGCAACTCCCTTCAAGGGAATTATATACTTATGTTCTACAGGTGGGATAAGCCACTAAAAATATGTACAGAGTAATTCAGTGAGAGAGGGAGGAGCCTGGCACATGAGAAAATCAGGAAAGGCCTCTAGTGAGAGGTGGCACTTAGGCCGAGCTTTGAAAAAAAACTAGGAGTTGTTGGGGCAGAGGTGAAGAGGGAGTGCATTCCAGGCATGGCGTACAGCCTTTACGAAAGCATGGAGGTGAAAGATGGGATGTCATGCACAGGCAGCAACAGGGAGGCCAGATCAGCAAGAACACAGAGTACATGAGGGTGAGTAATATAAAATCAGTCTGGAAAAATAGCTTGGCACCAGATTGGAAAAGGCTTTAAACACCAAACGAAAGAACTTGTATTTTATCCTAGAGGCAACAGAAAGCCTTTTTTTTTTGGTGAGGCAATTAGGGTTAAGTGACTTGCCCAGGGTCACACAGCTAGTAAATGTCATGTGTCTGAGGCTGGATTTGAACTTAGTGCTTCTGGAGGAAGGGTGTGTGATGTGATCTGACCTGTGCCTTAAGCATATCAATTTGGCACCTGTGTGAAATGTGGACTGAAGAGGAAAGAGGCTGGATGCAAAGATCAATTAGAAGGTTATCACAATAGTAAAGGCTATATAAGTGATGAGGACTTGAACCAGGGTAGGTGCTTGGGGCCTAAGTGAAGAGGTAAAATCAACAAAATCAGACATCTGATTGGATACTAGGGGGAGGGGGGATGAATGAGAGTGAGGAGTTAGATGCAAATGACTCCTAGATTGTAAATCTGAGGGACAAGAAGAATTTCTCTCCCTCAAGAGGAATAGGGAAATCAGGAAGAGGGGTGGTTTTAGGGTGGAAAATAATGAATTGTTTTGAACATACTGAATCTCATAAAGTTTATGGGACATTCAGGTAGAAAGATCCAGCTGGCTGGAAAGATGGGTCTAGAGCTCAGGAAAGAGTGCAATCCATCAACAAGCATTTATTAACCACCAACTACATACCAAGCACAGAGTTAAGCACTGGGGATACAAAGACAAAAGATAAACAGTCCCTGTCCCCAAATAATTTAAAATCCTTGACTTTGCACAAGCTGTCCCTAGTGCCTGGACTGCTTTCCTTCATGTGAAATACTTTTTGGTCTTTTGAATATTTTTGCTGCATCTATCTTCTTAGGAAATTCTACATTTAAAAAATAACTTTTTTTTAAAAAAAATAACTTTTAAAGCTTCATTTTATTTCTCCACTGGAAGAATTTTTAAACACACTTTTTATAGACACATAAAATTTATAATATTTTAAAATTTTATATTACATATTCATTGTTGTTATCCAGTCCTTTCGGTTGTGTCCAACTTTTTGTGACTCCATTTGGGATTTTCTTGACAATAATACTGAAGTGGTTTGCCATTTCCTTCTTCACCTCACTTTACAAATGAGGAAATTGAGGCAAATAAGCCCAGAGTCACATAGCTAGTAAGTGTTTGAGGCCATGTTTGAACTCAGGTCTTCCTGACTCCAGACCTGGAGTTCTATCCACTGCACCACCTAGTTGCCCTATATATTCATATGTGCATATGTATAGATGTTATAATCTATATGTTTTCATTTTGAAGTTGTACATTACATATACATGTATGCCTACATGCATATACAAACACCATATAAATTCCTTGTCCTTAGTCTCTTGCTAGCTGTTTTTCAATTCTCATAAAGCCCCTTGAATTTTTAGAGTACTTTGTAACTTTAACAAACCACAGTTAGCTATTTCATGGCAATTGCTTCATCAATAGCAAAAAGGAAGATGTTCTCAAGGCCATAGCAACATGCTAAGAATGGAGAATTTCTCATAGAGCTAGAATAGAAGCAGATTTATGCTGGGTTTTCAGGAAGCTGCCCCCATACCTTTGCAGCTTACTGAGACTCTAACAAACCAATGGAACCTTTGAGTCTTTGAGTTTTAGTGACAATAAAGGAAGAAGTCTATAACTGTGTGTTGACTCATTTCATTAACTGCAAAGCCTTTTTCATAAGATATTGAGCTAGAAGGAAAAGAAAAGGGATCCCCTCATTTCACATATGAGCAAATGTAGGAAAAGAGAGCTTACGTGATTTGCCCAAGATCATATCACTGGTTAAATGGCAGAAGTGAAATTGAAACTGTTCTGTTCTCTTTCTTCTACACCAGGCCATGACTCTCTCTCTTCCCTTCTGGTCCATATTTCAACCCTTCAAGGTCAAGCTCTCCAGCCTTCAAAGATAACAATTAGCTTATCTGATAAACTCATTGTTATAATTGGAGAAGGCTCCTTTTCCCCCTCTTTACATGTAATCACGTCTTAGATAGGGGAGGTAAGGCAAAGGGCAGAACTCTATGGCCGGCTCTAAGATTCTGCATTATGAATTACAGCGTTGCACAGACCACTGTTTCATCTTCCATACTCTTCCAAGTTGCTGTCAGGATTTGTCCTTAATTTAGCCCTGGGCTCCCCATTATAACTGTATTAATCTACTCACTAACTTCTCAGTGTATTCACCAAATACCACCTGAAGGCCTTAAGCTACTCATACCCTGGGACTGGCTGTAGCCCAAGCAAGAAACATAAGAAGCTTTCTGGATGAGGTAGAAGTTTCCTTCATTTCGCAGTCTTATTGTGAATGCCATGTCTGATTTCTGCCTTTCCCCCATCCATTCTAACACAACATTGTCTCAATTGCCAGTACCCAGTATATGCTTCTCTACTTTCCTGCTTACATGATTTCTTACCATGCTAAGATCTTTAGGTTCTTTACTTTTTTTTAATAAAAGTATTTTATTTTTTTCAATTACATGTAAAGACAATTTTTAACATTAACTTTAAATAAGATTTTGAGTTCCAAATTTTTCTCCTTCTCTCTTCCCTTTCCCGCCTCCCTAAGACGCTAAGTAATTTGACATAGGTTACATGTGTGCAATCATGGAAAACATTCCCATATTAGCCATATTGTAAAAGAAGAAACAGAACAAAAGGAAAAAACTAGGAAAAAAATAAAGTGAAAATAGTAGGCTTTGATCTGCATTCAGACTCCATAGTTCTTTCTCTGGACGTGGAAGTATTTTCCACCATGAATCCTTTGGAATTGTCTTGGATTGTTGTATTGCTAAGAAGAGCTAAGTAAATCATGGTTGATCATCATGCCATGTTGCTGTTACTGTGTACAATGTTCTCCTGGTTCCTTGTTTATTCACCATCAATTTTTCCAAGTTTTTTCTGAAATCCATTTAGGCTCTTTACTTACCTAGCTTTTGATCCCTAGTTCCATCTCAACTGCTAGTTTCCATCTGCCCCTGTGTCTCAGACCTTTTATTCCTAGCCTTACTTTCCTTCTCTCAGGCCTGGCCTCTCACCTTGTTAAAGCAATTCACTCATTGCTATACATAGTAGTACTATAACAGCCCTAGGACCCATAGGTGGTTTAAGAGTTTCAGAATTAGAGTCCACTAAATGCAATGCTTAAAACACCTACAAATTAAAAAAGAATAAAAATTATAATACAGTACTTTCTATCAAAAAAAAGTTAGTTAAGTACTAATAAATTAGCATTCTGTAAGATATATTCTGGACACAGTTAAGACATATATTCCTTGATTTGTGATTATTTTTCTTCCATGAAGCTTCCTGGGACAATCCGCAGATGTAATCTCTTCTTCCTCAGACTTGTTGCATTTTTGTTCCAGCCTCAAATCAGGACCACCTGGGTTCAAGTCCCACCTGTCTCCGCCTCAGTCTGACCATATGACATTGAGCAAGAGATTTAACATCTCAGTCTCTCCCTTCTTCTTATATCAACTAAAGTGATATGTAGCAGATCAGTTGCTGATTTTTAATGGGAAGTTCACCATACCAATGAATTCACAGGTGTAGTTTAGAAAAATCCCAGTGGGGGAGTAGAGCCAAGATGGCGGAAGGAAAGCAGTGACTTGCTGGAGCTCTCCCCCCAAACCCCTCCAAATACCTATAAAAATGACTCTAAACAAATTCTAAAGCAGCAGAACCCACAAAAAGACAGAGTAAAACAAATTTCCAGCCCAAGACAGCCTGGATGGTTGATCAGAAAGGTATATTGCACCAGGCTGGGAGAGGAGCGCAGTTTGGCGTGGGCACACAGGCTGCAGCTTACCTGGAGCAGGCCTCAGAGGACTGAATCATGGGAAGCTGTGGCGGTTTCCAGACTTCTCAACCCCTGAACACCAAAGACAACTTGGAAGGTCAGTGGGAAAAGTCTGTGACTGTGGTGAGAGAAGGAGCTAGGTCTCAGCCTCCCCCAGGGCCAGGACTGTTTCCTGAGCTTCCTGCCCACAGACTGAGGGGGAATCAAGTGGCTTATCAGAGGGGGATTGCAGGGATCTCTTTGCCAGTGCTGAGGCAGGAATCTCTTGCTTTGCCTGTGCTTGGATCTGGGTCACAGTTCTGAGGGGCAGTCCTAGGGCAAGGAGGAATGCTGGTGTGGTGAAGCTTCTTGTGGTGGTGGAGAGAAAACACCTTGCCCCTTATCATAGCACCTTGGAAGAACTGAAAATTTTCAGGTCCCTAGAAGTTTCTCTGAAAACAGCTGTACAAACCCCCAAAGCTTGGGACAGTACATTCTCCACATTGGAAACAGACTTTTACCTTAACAAAGAGTTTAAAACTCAAGTAATTGGCCGGGATCATGAGTAAGCAGCACAAAAAGAATCAGACTATATTATCTTACTTTGGTGACAAAGAAGATCAAAACATACAACCAGAAAAAGACAACAAAGCTAAAGCTCCTACATCCAAAACCCCCAAGAAGAATATGAATCAGTCCCAGGCCTTGGAAGAGCTCAAAAGGGATTTTGAGAAGCAAATAAGAGAAGTAGAGGAAAAACTGAGAGTTTTGCAAGAAAATCATGAAAAACAAGTCAACAGCTTGCTAAAGGAGACCCAAAAAAATACTGAAGAAAATAACACCTTAAGAAATAGCCTAACCCAAATGGCAAAAGAGGTCCGAAAAGCCAATGAGGAGAAGAATGCCCTAATAAACAAAATTGGCTGGATGGAAAAGGAAGTCCAAAAGATTACTGAAGAAAATACTTCCTTAAAAATTAGAATAGAGCAATTGGAAGCTAGTGACTTTACGAGAAATCAAGACACTGTAACACAAATCCAAAAGAATGAAAAATTAGAAAACAATGTGAAATATCTCATTGGAAAAACAACTGACCTGGAAAATCGATCCAGGAGAGAGAATTTAAAAATTATTGGACTATCTGAAAGCCATGATCAAAAAAAGAGCCTAGGCATCATCTTTCAAGAAATTATTAAGGAAAACTGCCTTGATATTTTAGAACCAGAGGGCAAAATAGAAATTAAAATAATCCACCGAACTCCTCCTGAAAGACATCCCCAAAGGAAAACTCCTAGGAATATTGTAGCCAAATTCCAGAGTTCCCAGGTCAAGGAGAAAATATTACAAGCAGCCAGAAAGAAACAATTCAAGTATTGTGGAAACACAATCAGGATAACACAAGATTTAGCTGCTTCTACATTAAGGGACTGCAGGGCATGGAATATAATATTCTGGAGGGCAAAGGAGATAGGATTACAACCAAGAATCACCTACCCAGCAAAACTGAGTATAATTCTTCAGGGTAAAAAATGGTCATTCAGTGAAATAGAGGACCTTCAGGGATTCTTGATGAAAAGACCAGAGCTGAATAGAAAATTTGATTTTCAAATGCAAGGCTCAAGTGGAACATGAAGAAGTAAACAGGAAAGAGAAAATCATAAGAGACTTATTATGGTTGAACTGTTTACATTCCTACATGGAAAGATGATATTTGTAACTCATGATACCTTTGTTAGTATTAGGGTAGCTGGAGGGAAAAAATTATATGTGTGTATAGATAGATAGATAGATAGATAGATAGATAGATAGAGGGCACAGGGTGAGTTGAAGATGAAGAAGTCATATCTGGAGAATAAAATTAAGGGGTGAGAGAGTATTATACTAGGAGAAGGAGAAAGGGAGAGGTAGAAAGGGGTAAATTATCTCACAAAAAAAACAGAAAAGAAAAGGCTCTTACAGTGGAGGGGAAATGGGGGAAGGTGAGAGGGAATGAGTGAATCTTATTCTCATAGAATTTGACTTAATGAGGCAATAACATACACACTCAATAGGATGTGGAAATCTGTCTTACCCTACAGGAAAATGGGGGGGAGGGGACAAGAGAGTAGGGGAAGGATAGAGAGGAGCGCAGATTGGGAAAGGGGGTAATCAGAAGCAAGTACTTCTGAGGAGGGTCAGAGTCAAAAGAAAGAATAGAATAAATGGGGGGCAGGATAGGATTAAGGGAAATAGAGTTAGTTTTTCAAAACATGTCTACTATGGAAGTGTTTTGCATAACTGCACATATAAAACCTATATTTAGTTGCTTGCCTTATCAATGAGGTGGGTGGGGAGGGAGGAAGGGAGAAAATTTGGAACCCAAAGCTTTAAAAACACACGTTTTAAAAAAATGTTTTCATATGCAACTGGGAAATAAGAAATACAGGAAATGGGGTACAGAAATCCATCCCGCCCTACAGGAAAATTGAAAGGGAAGGGGATAAGAGGGGGGAGAGATAGAAGGGAAGGCAGACTAGGGGAAGGGGTATACAGAATGCATGCCATCTTGGGGTGGGGAGAGGGGCAAAATAGGGTGAAAACTTGGAATTCAAAATCTTGTGGAAGTAAATGTTGAAAACAAAAAAAATAAAAATTATCATAAAAATAAAAGAAAAATCCTAATAAGTTGCATTTTGTCCTATCATTTAGACTGTAAGCTCTATAAGGGCAGGAGCCATATTTATTGTTTGAGCAAAGTTCCTTGAATGTCATAACAGGCTCTCCACAAATAAATTGATTTCTCCATACATAAAGAGTGAGACGTTTCTTGATATGCATACTTACTTTCCAAGGATACCTAGAGTATTGATGAGGAAAGTATTAGCTTTCTTAAAGTAAAATAACTGACTAGAGTTCATTATGCTAGCAAACCCAAGTTTTAAGCACATTAACCAATATACCCACACTATTACCACAATTCAGTCCCTTTTTTTCCTTTTCATATTTAATTGGCTTTGTTTGCTTGCTTGTTTATTTATTTTACTCTAGGAGTCTGACTTCTGTGGTGCCAGCCCAAAGCCTTATGTAGTAGAAACTTAAGCCCCTGCCATCTGTTTCATTGTTGATCAGAATTTTACTGCCACCTAGGTCTTTCCTTATCTTTATAATGATAAAGAGTTTGACACGATGACCTCTAAAGTATCTTCTACCTTTAGAGCCTATGATGCTGTTGGCAGAGATCATACTATCAGAGTAAGAAACAACAAATCTTTCCATAAATAAGTATTCCTTTTATGAGAATGGGAAACTAATTACTGCCAGGACAATGTATTCATTTCTGTCCTTTTATAAGTGTCTAGGGTAGCTCTGATACTCTATAACAGGACTTCCAAAGAAAAGGCTTGCTACATGGTACAAGAACTAGACAGAATCAGAAAGGCCAGGATTCAAATTCCATCCCAGACTCTTACTATGTTTGTAACCCTCAGCAAGTCTCTCAGTCACTTAGCTATGAGACCTGGGAGTGAGTCACTGAATCTCTTGCCTCAATTTCCTCCTCTGTAAAAATGAGGATAATAGTACCTACCTCACAGGGTTGTTTCGAGGATCAGGCAATATAACATGTACAGTACTTTGCAAAACTTAAACATACTACATAGATGTTACCTATTGGTATTATAAAATGCTACATAAAACTGGAAACTCATATAAAAATCTTTTCATTTTCACATAAGGTTTGGACACATGGTTTATATTGTTTTCTTCCTAGCCTTATGTTTGGTTAAGTTTAACGGTATCATCATCACAAAATGCTTGACTGCTCCTCAAAGCTGGACAAGAAAAGCAGCTTCTGACTGTTCCCTCAATTAATATTATATCAAAATTTGCAGTCCTAAAATTTCTATTCATGTACAAATTCAGAACCCATGATGACTTATGGTCCTATGTAGAATTCATGCCAAATAGTCTCTGAATCTGGTGTTTGGTAATCAGTAAAAGGAAAAAAAAAATGTTTATTGTAGCAGGTTTTTTTTTTTTTCTCTAAAAACTTGCCTCTGGAACAGAGGAACAGTTAAAATCAATTGGCTACACTCAAAAATTATAAACAAAATTTTAAAACACTTTTTAAAGAAATAGTGATTCAAATGATTGAAAGAATATTCAATTACCCATGGTTGAACTATATAAATATAATTTTTAAAAAGATGATATTACCTAAATCAATTTATAGATTTAGTGCTATATCCATCAAACTGTCAATAGGATACTTTACCCAACTAAAAAATAATAAAAATTCACTTGGGGGAATCAAAGTTCTAGAACATCAAGACAAACAATGAAAAAAACGTAGTAATGAAGGATGAACAACCCTCAAATTATACCATAAAACAGACTTTAAAACTATTGGCATTCACTACTACATCTGTATCTCAAAGACATCATAAAAAGGAGAAAAGGACCCACATGTACAAAAATATTTATAGCAGCTCTTTTTGTGGTGGCCAAGAATTGGAAATTGAGGGAATGCCCATTGGTTGGAGAATGGCTGAACAAGTTGTAGTATATGAATGTAATGGAATACTATTGTTCTATAAGAAATGATGAGCAGACGAATTTCAGAAAAACCTGGAATGAGTCACATGAACTGATGCTGAGTGAAGTAAGCAGAACCAGGAGAACATTGTACATAATAATAGCAACACTGTGTGATGATCAACTCAGATAGACTTACCTCTTCTCAGCAATACAATGATCCAAGACAATAACAAATGACTCAGGATGAAAAATGCTAACCACATCCAGAGAAAGAACTATGGAGTCTGAATGCAGATTGAAGCATACTATTTTCACTTTTTGGTTGTTTTTTATCTTTTATTTCTTGTGGTTTTTTCCCTTTTGTTCTCATCCTTCTTTCACAATATGACCTATGTGGAAATACGTTTGATGTGATTGTACATGTATAATCTATATCAGATTGCTTACTATCTTGGGGAGGGGGGAGGGAAGAGAGGAAGGGAGAAAACTCAAAAACTTACAAAACTCAAAATCTTACAAAAATGAATGTTGAAAACTATCTTTACATGTAATTGGAAAAAATATTATTAAATGTTAAAACTACTTGGTATTGATTGAAAAATAGAAAATCAGATTAATGCAACGGACTAGAGAAGAATTAGCAACAATTGAATTCAATGACCCAGTGTTTTATAAACCCAATAATATAAATCATTTTGGGAAGAACTCCCTGTTTGACAACAACTTCTGGCAAAACTGGAATGCTGTTTGACAGAAATTAGATTTAGACCAATGCTGTGCACCATATACTATGATAAGCTCAAAAATAGATACATGACTTGAATTTTAAAGGTCAAAAAAAAAAAAGGAAATAGAGAATAACTTCACAGCTATGACTAAGGGGCAATCTCTTAACCAAACAAAGGATATTCAATCACAAAAGACATATTATATTATTTTGATTACATAAAATTAAAAAGCATTTGCACAAACAAAATCAATGCAAATAGGAAAAGAATGAAGCTGTTAATTGTTCTCCCTCCCCAATAAATTTGTTTCATCAAATATCTTTGATAAAGGTCAAATCCAAGAGATGCAATGGGGAGTAGTAGAGGATAATAATAATAATCCCACTGCTAGACATAAACTTCAAAGATAGAAATGTCTCATATGTACCAAAATATTCATAGCTGCACTTTTTGTGGTTGCAAAGAATTAGAAACAAAGTAGATGCCCAATGATTGGAGAGGTTGACAAAGTGTGGAACATGAATTTAACAGATTACTTGTTGTCAGAAATGATGAATACAGAAAAATATGGGAAGACTTATAAGTACTGATGCAAAATGAAGTAATCAGAACCAGAAAAACTATGTATGATGATTGCAACCATTTAAATGGAGATAGGAACAACCACAAAACAATTGAAACTGAATTCTATAAAATTATAATTACCAAGTGTAGCCGAGAAGACATCACCCCTTGCTTCTTTGTAGAGGTGGATGGCTACAGGTATAGAATGCTACATATAATGTCAGGCTTTTAAAATATGTTTTGCTCAATTTTTCCCTCTTTTTAGAATTTCTAATAAAGGAAAAAAAAGAAGATGGATGCTTTGGGAAATTCAGGTTATTGAAAAGCAAAAAAAAAATCAATAGAATTTTTTTAATGATCAAAATGTCTATCTCCTTTGACCCAGAGCTAGGTCTATACTCCAAAAACAAAAATAAAGGTACTAGGTACACCAAATATTCATAGCAGCTCCTTTTTTGGTGACAAAGCACTAGAAACAAAGAGGATGCCTTTTGATTGGGTTATGACTATAAAAATTGGGTTGTGATAATATTAATAGCTAACATATATAGTAGTTTTACTGTGTGCCAGGCACTATGCTAAGTGCTTTACAATTATTATCTCATTTGATCCTCAAAATAACCATTTTACAGATGGGGAAGCTGTGGTTAAGTGATTTGTCCAGAGTTACACATCTGGTAAATATCTGAGGCCAGATTTGAACTCAGATCATTCCTGACTTGAGGCCAAGAGCTCTATCCACTGGGCCATGAGGTTGTATCTCATGAATATAATGAAATGTTACTGTACCATAAGAAGGGATAAATATGAAGAATTCAGAGGCACATAGGAAGACATGAAGTTCAAACAGAGTGAAATAGAACCAAGATAACAATTACCTAATGACTACAATTAAAATGGAAAGAAAAAAAATACGTAACTGAATACTGAGCAATTATGATTAAGGCTGGCTCTAGAGAAGAGATGAGAAAATGTACCTTCCTTTAATATTTGCAAAAGTGGAAGACTATTGGTATGAAACATTGCATATACCATCAGACTTGGTTGGTGTGTTGATTAGGTACTGAAGTGCTTTTTTTGCTTTATTTTTTTCGGCCAAAGACAAGGTTTATTAGAACATCCATCATATTGGGCAGACTCTTAAGGAGTCTGAACATTAGTAAGCTATTGGCTATATTTTAAGAATCTGAGCAGTGGCTAGATTTTAGGAATCTGAGCAGTGGCTAGATTATAAGAATCCCAGTCTTTGCTTTATTTTTTTAATTACAAGGGATGGCTCTCTAGGTCAGGGATAGGGGAGGAATGTTGAGGAATGAAGGTAAGGAAAAACAAAAGTTATTAAGAAAAAATGTATGGATACCATGGAATATTATTATTATTATTATAGTTTTCAATATTTACTTTTATGAGATTTTGAGTTCCAAATTTTTTTCTACCTCCCTCCACCCTCCCCAAGATGGCAAGCAATCTGATATAGGCTATCCATGTACAATCATATTAAACATATTTCCACATTAGTCATGTTGTTAAAGAAGAATCAGAACAAAAGGGGAAAACCATGAGAAAGAAAATAGTATGCTGCTATCTACATTCAGATTCCATAGCTCTTTCTCTGGATGTGTATAGTATTTTCCATCATGAGTCTTTTGGAGATGTCTTAGATCATTGTATTGCTGAGAAGAGCTAAGTCTATCAAAGCTGGTAATCACACTACATTGCTGTTACTGTGTAGAGTGTTCTCCTGGTTCTGCTCATTTCACTCAGGATCAGTTCATGTAAGTCTTTCCAGGTTTATCAATAAAAATTTTTAAAAAATAAAATCAATTGGTGGAGAGACTTTGAGGTATCGCAGCTGTCTTTTTCAGACAAGTAACCCAGGGTTCTAGGTACAACTGGGCTCCAGAGTGGGCCAGGTAGGTGACCACTGTGGGTACAACAACCAGCAACAGTTAAGGATTTGTTCTCCTACCACTGCTGTTATTAACCGGGTGCAGAATATAGTAAGCTAATCTTTACACAGTGACAATAGTTGTAAAGTAAAACAACACTCTCTGACAACCGAACTCTGATTAATGAAATGACCAGTCTTGACTCCAGAGAACTGACAATTAAACATATTTTCCTCCACTCAAGAAAGAGTTGGTTGACTATAGATGTGAATAAGGAAACCTATTTTGAGACACAGCCATTATGTGAGATTATTTTGCTTAACTTGACTCCTTGGTTATAAGAAATAGTTCTATTGGAGCAGAGACAATTTCGGAAGCAAAGAGGTGCAAAAAAAGAAGAAAGAAAAAGAAGCATCAATAAGACATTTCTTTTTTTTAAATACTATTTATAAATGTACACCACATCAGAAAATTTCCTTTTCCATAGCACCAGAGATTCATTGCGTCAAGCCCCAAGTGTTCAGTTACCCAAAGCTTCCACTGGTCAGTAACACACAAATGGAACCATTTTCAATTTCAAAGGAATTCAGCTTTCAAACTTGACCTAGGATATATAAGTACCCTAGCTTGTCTGAGCTCTGAGCACATGAGTTAAGCTAAGCCAACACGCTTTCCCTAAATGAATGTTCCAAGTGTATTATTAATGATATTTATGTTCAACACTCCTAGTTTTAATACAGAACTTTTACATAATACACAAATGTTTGTATAATAAATACTTCCTCTCCCTCTCAACAAAGCAACAATAGGAATTTTCTATGCTTTTCTTTTAGAAATACCAAGTTCTAACTGATGGATAAATGGATGAATGGATGGATGGGTGGGTGGGTGGATGAGACAGAGAGAAAGAGAAAAAAAGAGAGTGAAAGATGGGTAGATAGATAATTGATAGATACGTAGGTAAATAAAGCTGTAGATACAGACTGATAGATAGATGGATAGATAAATAAGTAGATAGTTGGATAGATAGATAGATAGATAGATAGATAGATAGATAGATAGATAGATAGGTATTCACACATATAGGAAACTGGCAGGACTTTAATCACAGTACATACATTTAAATTTCTCTTTTGGTATAACCAATAGGAGTAGTACTTGATATCTTTCATAGTGGTGAAGGGATGATTAATCACTTCATATTTTTAGAGGGTACTAGATTCTTGGACTAGAATCCTAAATTCTAGATGCAAATAGAATCATATTATTATTTACCTACCTTTTTTTAGAAACAGAATAAAAAAAGCATCATCTTTTTATCTCTTACCCATGCTTCCTTCAGGCAGGAAATAAAATGTGTTTTGCCTGAGATGTGCAAGTTTCAAAGATTTTAAATGGGGCTTTTGATCCTATTATATAGATTCTATTATATGTATTATTTGATATAATGTTACTATGGCCTAAAACATTTTGCCAGTCATAATATTCAGTCTAAGATAATCTTACGCTGATTTTGAGAAATTTCATATTGTAACACTTAAGAATTGAACTGAAAAAGGCTATAAAGGACTATAACCTACTCACACTTGCTAACAGGCTGATATGCCTAATTAAAAAATTGTCTCAGATTATCACTCCATATTAATTTTCTAAAACTAATGGATTGAACACTAGGCCTGGAGTCAGAAAAACCTGAGTTCAAATTTAGCCTCCGACATTTACTATATGGCCCTGGGCAAGTCACGTAACTTGTTTGCCTCAATTTCTTCAACTGTAAAATGGGGATAAGTACAGCACCTAACTAGCAGTGTTGTGAGGATCAAATGAGGCAGTATTTGTAAAACACTTAGCAAAATGCCTGACACGTGTTGTTGTTGTTGTTATTGCTGTTGGTGTTGTTGTTCAGGCTCATTTCAGTTATGTCCAATTCTTCATATTCCCATTTGGGAAAAGATACTGGAGTGGTTTGCCATTTCCTTCTACAGCTCATTTGGTAGATGATTTAACTGAGGCAAACAAGGTTAAATGACTTGCCTAGGGTCACAAGCTAGTAAGTGTCTGAGGCCAGATTTGAACTCAGGAAGATGAGTCTTCCTGACTCTAAGCCTGGAACTCTATCCACTGTGCCACCTAGCTGCCCCCACCTGGCACATAGTAGGTGCTATATAAATGCTTATTCTTTTTTCCCTTCTTAGCCTGACATTTAACAGAGCTCTTTTATCTCTATTCACAGTATAAATGTCCTAGTTACATTCGACAAAACAAAATCTGCACTCTTGATAAACAATTCACTCTTCCCCATAGACTTTAAAAATAAAAATGAGTCAGAAAGAGCACTGGACTTTTGACTAAAACCACCTGGATTTGAGTCCTAATGCGACTTGTTGTTCATCCTTTATTTTCAAAAAGGACCAATGACATCAAGGAGTGATGACTTTTGAGTGAAGTAGATTTAAGGGCGGCAGAGCTGTACAAAGTCATCAACTTCACTCTCTCTTCCAGAGTGATCAGAGTCCAGTGGCCAGACAAAGGTCAGGATGACTGGCGCTGACCTGGGATACAGTGGATGACCTTATCTTCTTTGGTGTCTGACCAAGCTCTGAGCACTCCACAGCGCCTGTTTCCACTACCTTCATGGCCATTGGAATAAATTGTTCTCATCCACCCATTCCACCAGGGGAAGTCTTCATATGCTTGGGGTAGACATCCCCCCAACTCACCAGATGGGTTTGAGGTCTGTTGGTTACATCTGCCAAGATGGTTTTACCAGGGTGTGGCTCATGCTACAGCTTCTTGGAACCACAGGTGGGTGAAGGTGGACACCCAAGGTGGATGAGTAGCCTTGAAAAGGGCTCAGCAAATCCTCATCCTAAAGGTGCTAGGAACATACACCCCTGAACACCCATACATCTCTGAAACTCAGTTTTCTCATCTGTAAACTGGGGATAGTAATATTTGTATTAGAAAGAACTATTGGTTTAGGGCTGAAAGGAAGCCCTTCATTTTACGTTAGAAGGACTAAGGCCCACAGAGATTAGGAAATTTGCCCTAATCACACAGATTAAGTGGCAGGACCAGAATTCATACCCAGGTCTTCCAATTTTGCTATCATCATAAGAATGTTAAGTGACTGTTTTCTTTTTTGTAAAGCATAAAGTGCCATATAGCCACATTCTATTTCTGTATAGCTACTTGGCCCCACACTCAACCATGCTCTTTCACTCTGTCCTTTTTTTAATCTGCTATAGCATGTATTCCCCCCTTCCCCCCCTCTTTCCATTCTTTGCTCTGATAACTGTAGTCAAATCAATGCTAACATTATTTCTGGACAAGATGTCATTTTTTTACCATTCCTGTGACTTTCCAGACCAAAAATGCTCACCATGCCCCTATTTGCATTATCTCCCTTTATTAGAAGTTCCTTGAAGGCAGGAACTGTCTAGCTTTTTTGCATTTGTATCCTAGTATTAAACAGTGTCTGGTTCATAAATTAATAAAATATTTTTTCTTTCATAATACAATCATCATATTTATAAACAGAAACATATTTACTGCCCCCATAATGTTATGCCATGGGGTTCTGCCTTTTTAAAGCACTTTACTTGAGGTAAACCAATGCCTTTTAAGTTCTCTAGCTCTATCACTCTATTACCAAAGTTATATTTTTCACTGTTTCTTTTTCTTCCTTCCTTCCTTCCTTTTTCTTTCTTTCTTTCTTTCTTTCTTTCTTTCTTTCTTTCTTTCTTTCTTTCTCTCTCTCTCTCTCTCTTTCTTAACCTCTGGGCCCATCTTGAGCCTATACCTGACCACAGGCATAACAGCCTTAGGAGAATTCTATAGGAGCAATTCAAAAATGATGTGTGAATCATGAAAATTACAGTCCCTCCCTTCCTTGTTTCTTTTCTGGCTCTCCCTTTTCTATACATGAGTCTACAGACTACAGGGTGAGGAGAATCAGGAAGAGAATTAGGGAGAGTATATAAGGCAACTAGGTGTTGCAGTAGATTGAATATGGGGCCTGATGTCAGGGAGACCTGAGTTCAAATTTGCCTGCAGACACTTACTAGCTATTTGGCCCTTGGCAAATCACTTCCTCATCTGTGAAATGAGCTGGAGAAGGAAATAGCAAACCACTTTAGTATGACTGCCAAGAAAACCCCAAATGGAGTCACTAAGGGTCTGAAATAATTGAACAACATAGACTATATACTCTCCCTGATTCAGTCTGATAGCTAAAGGTACCAGATTGAATCAGAAAAGACCCACAGAGGCCATATAGTTCAAATCTTCATTTATGTCAACTAATTTGCCCAATACCATAGGAGTAGCATCACAGGGACAGTTATCAATCAATAGTATTAATTAAGCACTTATTATGGGTCAGGCATTGTGTTAAGTTCAGGGACACAAAGAAAAGACCCAAATCCCAGATAACTAATATTGTCAATCACTTATTTTTATCATTTTAAAAATTCCATTTCCTTCTGTTTTTAAGTTTCCCTTATTGAACAAAAAATATTTAACAACCTCAGTACTTTGTCATTATCAAATTATGGTTTGGATTTTTTAAAGTTTCATTTTAGTCTCACATAAGAGGAAGATGACAAAAAAGCAGTTTGGTTAGCTTCTGAGAACAGAGGCCACATTTGATTAGTGTTAAATGAAGCCCTCCCTACTTAACAGTTTTTATGATGTTATGACCCAGATGTGAAATTGACTATCCCAAAGGCAATCTTGCTGGTCTTTGCTACACATAAGAAGAGGCTACTTATTATCCAGGATGATTAGATAAGCACCGACTTAGTCAGATTCCACAGAAGCCATGTTCACTTATTTGGAATTAGAAGTGTTTGTCAAATTTAATCTAATTCATCTCATCACAGCCTATGATATAATCAGAAAAACAATGATACAATAATACAATAGAACTATAAAAGCAATCAGAGGGAAGGAGACACATTAAAAATAATCTCAGAATTTGGATTTTTTTTCCTTTCTTAGCTGATATTCTTGGCCTGTTTCCAAGTTAGGTAGGCCAGATCATGTTTAAACACAAATCTACATTCAGGCCACATAACTTACGAGCTGAAAGATATCTAGAGATCTAGTCCAACCCTCTCATTTTATAGACAAGGAAGCTGAGGCCCAGAGAGATCACAGTTTGGGATTCATACCTAAGCCCTAGTTTGAAATCTAATGCTCTTTCCTCTAAATCTTTTCATATAGCAAACTGAAATTAATATTTTAAAATATCTACAGTCTTGTTTGAGTTTATGACTCCTCCAAAAATAATTTTCAGGACATATCCCTCCTTTATGTTAAAAATTGGATCAACTGTTTCAAGGTTTAATCAGCATTTATTTGGTTGTTTGCTGTGCAGCATACACTATGCATAAGTAAAATGTATGAATAGATTTTTAAAAATAAAATCAAAACCCATTAATACTTTGGGAAAATACCTTAGGTATCAATAATTTGCTGAAATTTTCCTTGTTTATTATTATGGCCACCCATCTTGCTTTAAAAAAAAAAGAAAAACTCAAAGGTTATACGTGTGAAGATTTGACAGTGCTCGGGTTAACATCATTGATGTAGACTGTTAAATTTGGTACTGTATCATTCAGCAAAGTGAATTTTCTTTTTACCTAAACTAACAATCAATAAACAAGTATTTGTTGAGTGTACACTAGGTATTCAAGAGATTCTAAGGTCTTTAGGGGTAGGGACCAGTCCTATTCACAACTGAATAGCCCCCAACATCTATCACAGCATTTGGCTTATTCCAACTACTTGCTGAATGAATATTCATTCATTAGGTCAGCAAAGGATACAAGATAACACAAGGTCTTTGTCCTCAGTAAGTTTTGGGGATAATTAAGTACAATACTCACGTGGTCTCCAAACAATAAGAACTAATAAGTTCTCCAGTGGCACACCTGAAATGCCATTGGACTGTTGTAATATAAGTCTTTAAAAAGGAAGAACTTGAATTGTGTCTTAAAAAATGGATGACTTGAGAGTAGGGAGAGGGAAGATCTTTCAGTTTCAGGGAGCAAAACCATTGATGGACCCAGGAGGGTCCAAATGTGAGGAGAGAAGCCATCATGTTGTGGACTTCAAGTGTAAGACGTGATAGAGACAGTAGCTAAAGCTCTAGATTATGGAGGGCTTTGCCATTCAGACAACCTAACTACCAAAGAGTACTGAACAGGGAAATCAGCTGATGAAAGTGGATTGGACTAATCCAGGAGCAACTAACCTTGGGTATAAAGACCCCCTAAGGGGTCCATGGATAGATTTTAGGGAGTCTGTGAACCTAGATAGGAAAAAAATTACATCTTGACTTCAAATGTAATTGATTTCCTTTGCAACCCTATGTCTTTTTATTTTATACATTAAAAAACTTTATGAAAGTAGTCTTTAGAAGTTAGACCTTGACCAACTTCTTCTACCATATTCCACAATAATTTCAAAATGGATTTTAAAAAAAAATTCTGATAAGGGGCTTTCAGAAAACTGCCAAAGGGGTCCATGACACAAGATTGAGTACCCCACCCCTGGACTAACCTGATTTCCAAGATTTCCTTCAATCTAAGAGATTTTGTGGTTTCAGAAACCTTCTATTCTAATCTGGATGTGAACAGTAAGAATCCCCTTTACAACACCCAGGGGTGCTCATGGAGGCTCTAACTTAAAGACCAGTGAAGGAGGACTCATTAAGTAATTCATGCCATGTAAGTTACACCCCTTATATTGACGATAGAAACTATTATTTCTGCTCATGAAGAAAATGAATTAGTGACAAATTCCACAGAAAAGGACATTCATTTTAAAAGATAGGATGCCATAGTGAATACAAAGAGGTCTGTTCCTTAGAAAGGTTTTTCAAAAAGTTTAAAGACCTTTAACATCAAATCTCTGTTCATAAGCAAGGGAAAAGAGTCAGAAGTCAAGAACTGATCCAAAAGGACTATTTGACAAAATGAAGAAAACCAGCATTACTTCTGCCAAGGAAGAGTATATATAAAGTGAAAAAATTTACGGTACGTAACTCGTTCATGTTTTGTAAATTATCAGTTCTCAAGATTATTATTCTCAAGATACCTTGTTATCTTCTTAGTATCCTTGCATCCATTCCTAATCCTTTCCTTTCTCACTGCCTCTACCCTAGTGTAGGCTTTCTGTTACCTCTCCTGAACAATAGTTCAGTCTCTCTGTTATCCAATCTCTCTCTGCTCTACTCTTTTTTGTTTCGGGGGACTGGGGTGGAGGGAGATACCAGAATAAAATTCCTAAAAATAGGCAGGAAGTGATATGGTAGAAAAAAACATTAGACCTGGGGGTCTGGAGACTTAGGTTCAAAACTTGCTTAACAGACTAGCTATGTGACTTTGGGCAAGTCACTAATTTCCCCATCTACAAAACAGGGAGGGATAAATATATTTAAAACACTTACCTTAGGGGGCTACCATTTAAAATAAAAAAAAACTTTGTAAATCTTAAAACATATTACACGGGTCAAATGAACAACCAGTTTACTCCCATGGCTCAAAAGCATTATGGTTCCCCAATACATGCAAAAAAACCCAAAACCAAACCAAACCAAACCAATTTAACTCAACATGTATTAAACATCTACCACGTGCAAAATCAAGGAGTCACACTCTGGTCTGGCATTCACAACTTTTCTCCAATAAGACAATTTTCTAAACTGTTGTTGTTTTTGATTCACACACGATCTTATAGTGTTAGGAACACTAACACAGAATCTGAGTTGGAAGAGATCTCAGCAGCCCTCTAGTAAGCCACTGGAACCCATACATGAAAGGAATCTCCACTAAAACACCAGCTTGTGCTTGAAGACTTCCAAGGAGGGGTTGGGTTACCCATCATCTCTTGAAGCAGCCCATTACATTTTTGGACAGCTCTTTTTTTTGTTGTTTTCCTGACATCGAGTCTTAATCTGCCTTCTTTTCATCTTCCACAATCCCTGGTTCTGTTCTCTGGGGCCAAATAGAACAAGACTAATTCCTCTTCCATATAACAATCCTTCAAAAGCTCAGAAGACAACTTTTATGGCCCTTTGAATCTTTTCACTGCTAAATCCAATCCTCATATAATGCAGACTCAGTCAAGAGTCTTCAACATTCTGGTTACCCTCATCTGGACACTTTCTAGAATAAATGTCTAAACCATTGGGCCAGCTGAGAAATGATGAGGGCAGAATACACTGGGAGTAGTACCTCCCTATTACTGTAAGTTATATTTCTCAATGCAACCCAACATTATGTTTTACTGTTAACATTATACTACTGTCATATAGCTTGTAGTCCACTAAGAACCCTAGAACTTTGAAGAACTGCTGTCTAGCTATGTCTCCCTGTCTTGCACTTGTGGAATTTATTTCTTATGCCCAAGTTCAAGATGTTATATTGGCTCTATAGAATTTCATTTCAGTTCAATGCTTACCCTGCCAAAATGCTTTTAGTTCCTGTTGTCCCAATGCCTTATCTATTCCTTCTAGCCTTCTGTCATTTGCACATTTCTCAAGTATTCAATCTTTGTCTTTATGAGTAATTAAGAATGTTAATAGCACAGGACCAATCACAGATCCTAGAGTATGCCACTGGAGACCTACCATCTTGACTTAACTGCTATTTTGGATCCAACCAGTTTCAATCTATTTCTCCACCTTCTTGAGATTATTATGTAATAATTTGTTAAAATCTCCAAAGTAGGGGAATCTACCAATTTAATAATCTAGTAAAAAAAAAAAAAAAAAGACTGGCATGACCTGCTCTTAATCAAGCCACCACTTCCCTAAGAATTTTCCCCACAAAATTTCTCACTGTCCTAGTTAAGACTTAATCTATTTTCTTTCCCTCTTTTTGAAAACTGGGACATTTACCCTTCTCCAATCTTGTGTTAAATTTCCCATTTTCTAAGATCTTTTCAAATATCACTGATAGTGAGTCAGCAATCTTATCTGCCAGTACTTTCAGGTTCCTAGGGTGTAATTCAACTGGGTCACGTGACTTGAATTCATCAAGGGCATCTAAGTCCTCTCTTACAATCTCCTTATCATGGGTAAAGACAAAAATGCAACTTTTTAAGAGAAAGTTAGGGGAGGGGGTGTGTGCTCCACTGAAAGGTTAAATGACTCCTGAGGGTCACATAACTAGTGTCAGAAACAGTACTTGAACTCTTTCTGAATCCTGTGAACCATGATTGTCATACACCTCCTCTACACTCCACACACAAGCCAAACCATATTTAAGATTGGCCTAGAATAGTCACAGGCAGGAAAAAAACAATTAGCTAATAATTATGCTTCTCCTTACGCTTCCATTCTAAAGGCTAATTACATGTTAAGATCCAGTCTTGGTTATCTTAAATGAAGGTTTTGGCTATTATAAAATGCTTATCTTTAAACATTCTTGTGAAATATATTATTTACTAATTGCCCCAGCAAGACAATAACTTAAATAATTAACTTTAGGAATGGAATTTGTTAATTGTCGTTATGACAGCACTTGTTTGTTAACATACTGTACTATAAAAATTTATAATTTTGATGATTCTAAGTTAAAGGGGACTGCAATTCACCTTTTCCAACTCCCTTGTTTAACATGAGCAATCAAAACTGAGGACTGGAGTGCCTAGGTGACCTGCCCAAGTAACCTAACCCTTCAGACATTCTACTACATCAAGCTACCTCTCAAAAGCAAAAGGGAGGTTCAATATAAAGAAAGACCATAAATATTTTAGGCACTTTTTATTTTTCAAAAAAAAAATTGTCATATTATATAAACATTTCATTCTCTCAAAAAAAATTCTACAACTATACAGCTGTTTGCTCCATTATTTGCATAGGAAATACCACAATACAAAAATAAGGGGGGAAAAGAAGCAAAACAGCAACCAATTTATGCTTTGTATGTACGTTTCCATGTATAAACATATTAAGCCTCTTACAAAATTATTTACACCATGTCAACTATTTACATTTCTTTTAAGAGCAACTTTTCTAACAAACAAAACTATAATTTATCAAGTGTATGTAAAATTGTCTTCTAAAAAAAAGTTACTATACTTCCACAAAATAAATAAAGACAAACATATTTTAAAACAAAATTAAATTTTCATTTTTCACTTGAGATCCTTTTTGGCATTTTGCTTATTTATTCTGCCCTTTGGTTAACAGCATTACATTACATTACTATTCTATATTGCATAAATGTAGCAGTTGCATCCTTAAATTTTCAACATGTCATTTAATATTTAAAGGCAGACATTGCGTCAATATTAACAATGGATTAACTAGACTGCACTGTAATTTAAGTAAAATTACTGTGTCTTTTATCTTACTGTACATTACTATAAAGTACATGCAACATCCACATAAAATATAATTGGCATTGAACCAACAGTACTGCACAAGCTAACATTTCAGTATACAAAAACTGCATCATAAATCCTTCTTTAGTGATACTGTGTTTAGCTTATTGTAAGAGGTTTAACATTTTATATATTGTAACTATCCTCATTAAGCCGCTGACATGTACAATTTATGTAAAATTCTTTGCCCCTTTAAGCAACCCTATTTGAATCAGTGCATGAATTTTGCTTTTAATCATTGTCTGAATGATTAGAGTGGGTTTTTTCTCCCAGGATTTTTTTTTTTTTTTACAATAAAGTGATGTTGATAGTGTTTGGAGAAGGAACTTAAAAGCAAATTCCATGTGAATGTACTATTGTTATTTTCAAATCACTACTTTTGATTTTTCTACAAGAATCCTATCTTGTGATAATCCTAGAGCTGATCTGCACATTTACAAAAATTTGTATAGCAAATATATGCAACACATCCTTTAAAAAAAAAAAAATAAACCCACACATTTGTTCAATGGCTGCTTGTGAATTTCCACATACATTGCTTCTTCACAGAATTCCAGAACATTTAAAAATAATTCAATGCCAAGTAAAATCTTGACACATTGTAATTTATAATTCCATTCCATGCCTACCAACTCATTTGTGTTCTAAAGAGGGTCACAATAAATGATGACGCTTATGTAAAAACAAGGCGAATGTCCGCCGTCCCCTTCCAGCATGATCCCTTCCCCTCCCTTCTTCCCTTTAAAAGAAAACAAAAAAACCCAAACCTACATACTCAAGGTGTTGAGATGTGACTACTTGTCTTGAGATGAAACCTGCCAAATAAAGCCATATATAGTACAGCAAGCAATATCAGGTTCTTAAAATGAATGAACACTTTGGTATTAATATAACATATTCCCTGGTATCTCTTAAATATACAAAATATACACTTCCAGTTTTCAATTTCTTTATGGTAAGTTCATAGTTAAAAATTTGCCAAATCTAACTGCATAACATCAATAATGAATTGCATAGACTCTGACAAGCCTCAAGAAACAGTTCATCTCAATTCTGGTGTCTTTTCATGTGCAGAGCTAGGTGATCAGAGCGGGAGAAGCTCCGGTTACACACTGCACATTGAAAAGGCTTGGCTCCCGTGTGTTTCCTGTAGTGACGTGTTAATTCATCAGAGCGAGCAAATCTCCAGTCACATCCTTCCCATGTGCACTTGTATGGCTTTTCACCTGCAACAATTAAGGAATAGTAGGTTAGATGGTACATTCAAAGAAAATAGGTATTACCTAAGACAGAACAAGGAAAAGGAAAGTAACAGCAACCATTTATGACACCACTTCTGTTGGCATTTTTTACTTCCAATTGTTAATATTTTGAGGAAAAGGCAAAGATTCAAAGAAAAGGGATTTGTATTGTAATGTTATTAAACTGGGACTCATCCTTCTCATCCTACAGGTGAGGAAAAAGGCTAAATGACTTTAGCCATGACTACAGGCTAGCAAGTGTTGAGACCAATACTGATAACTGATATATCACCTACTCTCAGATAATCAGAACATAATTTGTATCATTCATTCCATTTGTTAAAATGGCTTGCCAAAGACTCAAGATTTATATAAAAATTTTACACAAACATTCCAAAAAGTCTAGTTCTAAAAGCTTTAGAAGATGAGGGGGAGGGGAGTGGAAAGGGAGAGAAGCAAAAAGAGAGCTCCTGATTATTATTTATTATCCACTTATAATTTATTGTCTACTTCTTATGCAATAATCTTTTTATACCTATATAAAACCTAAAAGTGGATTTGGTCAAAAGATCATAAATTTAGAGCTATAAGGGACCTTATAAGTCATCTAGTCCAGTCTAACTCCCTAAAGCCTAACTTAACTCTTTCCTCCTTTTAAAATATTTCAAAGAGCTACTACTCTAAGTACAGATCTAAACAACTGTCACAGATTTGAGCCTTCTCACTCCCAAACATGTCTAAAGTATTGTCATTATTTTCCCACACTTTCATTTTGATGCTCTATTTCTAATTCTGTAATTTTTTGTTCCACTTTTGGAAATGATTAATTTAATCTTGTCAAAGATCAGTTTATTGACTATCTGTTAAGGGATTTTTAAAATTTGCTACATATTTTAAGTTTGCAAATGATTGTAAACTTAGATTGAGAATGAAAAGATACAGCAGAATACTCGGTGGTAGATTTACACATCAAAAAATTATCTTACGTATATATAGCATAGAAAAGGTCAATTGTCAAAAAGTGGCCTACAAGATCCCTGCAAACAATTCACTGTCAAGCAGTTAAGAGTTTAAAATATTGGAAATGGGGGGAGTGGGAGGAGGTAGAAAAGAGGAAAAACTGTTTTAAATACCTGTATTCTAGTACTTTAGTAAAAGTGAAGCTTAGCAAGGAGATTTTACACACATGGGTGCTAAATTTTTAAGACTTTTCACACCAACTGAGATATCTACAATTTATTGATATCTACACTAATAACTATGCCTGGCTTATGTAAAATAGAATTATCAAGTAAAATGTTTTATACAGGCAAATAAAGGCTACAAATTACACTGGCTAGAGGGAATGATGTTTAAAAAAAGGTGTTCCTATTATTTTCTAGAACATTTAAGCTTCACTTTTACTTCTTAGTGGTTGAAGTCTTTGGTACAATGCATTCCCACCTTGTACTCTCCTTTTCCTCTTGTGCACTGATAGCCAAGGAGAGAGGGAATTACTAGGTTTTTTGTTGTTTTTTTTTTTAGTTATTCCATCTCAAAGCCTGAACTCCTCTCTTCCCCCTTGCTCCAATAACATATTTTTTAAACTTTATATGTATTTCAGTTTTGGAGAGGGGGTGAAAAAATGTACAATTGCAAAACTGTACATAATCAAGTTCTTTTTATTTAAGACTTCCCCCTCATATTCACTTTAAAATTAATTCCAACTTAAATATACTTAACATCAATGACTGCTCACTTTTAAAGCAAACAGAGGACAAATGGAAAGGAGAATAAGCATTTATGCTGGAGCTACCACATGCCAGGTACTATGCTAACAAATTTTTACTTATTTTATCTCACTGGATTCTCACAACCCTGGGAGGTAGGTGCTATGACTCCCATTTTACAGTTGAAGAAACTAAGGCAAAGTGGATGTGATTTGTTTGTACAGAATCACACAACAAATAATGTCTAAGGTTTGATTTGAACTTGTCTTCTTGAACCACCAGCTATGTACTAGAGGAACAAGAGATAAGTATGTCTTCATCACTTCTTAACATTTTCAGCCTGTTTAATCTGTTCATATTTAAAGAGGACACACTTAATTCTGACTTGGAGATATAGCTACTGTTGTGGCTGAAAAAAACACTCAGAAGTAAATCAAAAAAAGGCTATCTTTTTTACAGGGAAGGAAAGTATTTTTTATTCCTCATGAAAAATATACGAATTCTGGAGCCAAGCACACTAGATATGTACTTTTCTGCTATTTATTGGAAAGAGGAATTATCCCTGGTTTCTGTGGTGAGAAAAAATTGCCTAAAATTACCTTATTTTAAAAAGAAATCATTCAAGCCTTTTGCTAAATTTAATGAGAAAGACTGGGTTGTCAGGATTTACCTTAACAACAAGGGACAGTAGATCCTTTTGTCTGATATTTTTGTTGGCTATGCAGCAATAATAAGACTTCACCGATAGTCTAAAAGTTTACTTTACTGATTGTGTGAAATGCAGTAGCCATTAAGTTTCTAAAACCTTGGTTCTATTCCAACACTTGTATGCCTATAGATTAATTCAAACAAGAATATTCCTGGTTTCCTAGATTTAGTTATTAGAGTCCAATCATTGTATCAAGCAGATATTTTACTGTAAAAGCAAAACCCAGCTCCTCCTCCACTTCAGGGAAGCTTCCATGGGATTTGTTAAAGTGTCAACACGGCTCAAGTAAAACACCATGGAGGAAGCTGGTACCAACTTCTGGCCAAATAGCACACTCTAGCCCTTTCTTCCACAGCCAGAAATACTATACACAGTACTTCTGGGAAACTGAACTGCCTTCCTTTTAAGTTAGATTTTAACAGGATTGAGGTTTCATAAGTTTAATTGGATTTTTGCACAAACCCCCTTCCAATGCCACCAAATTTAAAATATTTTGTTAGACTCTTTCAACATAAAATGTATTTTTTAAAGTTCTTGAGGTTAATATAAAGCTTTCCAACAGCTAAGAAAAATGACAAGTTTTCACAACTTGGAAAACAAGCTCCCACTTTTTCAAATTTATGTATTACATAATTCTATTTTTTAAGGAATATGAAAAAATAGCAGTCCTAATCTTTGAAGAAAAATATTAACAAGTAAACTATGCATCTAAAATAGCTTTCATAGAGTTAAGTTTTGAAATAGAGTAGTAAAAGTAAGGAGAAAAAAATGCTTTAAAAAAGCAAATTAGGAGATGGACATTAAGAATAGGTGCCTCTAACTTTGCCTTAATATCACATTTAAATATTCCATTAGCAAAACAGAGAACAGCAGCCTTGAATGATTTTTAAAAACACATAAGTATTGTTCCAAACTATGCATTGATTATAAAGCCACTTGTGAAATTTAGCTTAAGAGGAGTGGCTTAATGGAGGGAGCATTGGGGTTTTAAATACCTAGACTCTCTGGAACCACAAGTGGGAACTGTGGCAGCAGAGAAGCTCATTTTAAGTTGGAAGGACTCTTAACTTAAAAGGAAGATTCATCTAGGCAATTCTGAGAAGTGTTATGTGTAGACAAAGCTATCTTAAAGTTTTCTAAAAAGTTAGTACTATAAGGTGAGAGAAAAATCAATGTCATACTTCCTCTTTATTCTGCCAGACTATATTTGTAAATCTTTTAGGAGACATGATAAGCTACATTAAAAAATTGGCTGTTCATCTCAATGTATTTACTGCCAAATGCACAGAAAACCTAGTTAAGAAGGTAAGAGCAAATAATGCAATTGGAAATTGTAGCCTGAGAAGGATATACAGAATAAATGGGCTGATTAGTCAGTTTCATAGCTAATACTTTCATGAGAATGCTGTCAAGATTCTTCTAATAAAGAGATGTGGCAATATTTCTAAAGGAGAAATACTTTTCTGCGTCATTTTAAAAGTAGTCATGACAGCCAAAAGTATATCTCTCTCTCTAAATTCTAAGTCAATCCAGTGACTAAAAAGGCAAAAACTGAATCCAGGTCCCTGAAGACTACGCAAGTATCTCAAGCTCTAACAAATTCTATTAAACTGGATGCCCATCATCTAATCTGAAAGCCCATCACCTAAGCTTACATTATAGGAAGTCTCATCAAAACAATACTAGCCACATCTACTCATGAATGCCCTTTATTAAAACACAGAAGGATTACAGAGCTGAGTGGATGGGCAGATAGTGTAGCAGTACACAGAGAACATTTAAAAAAAAATTTAAGCAAACCATGCTGCTGTTTACTGTGTCTAATATGTGCCAACACTGTGCTGAGATATGGGAAATACAGAAGTAAAATGTTATGTATGTGTGTATGTATGTATGTATGTTTGTTGGTTTGGTCTAATTGATGTCAAAATCTAACTTGGACAATTCCCAAATCTTAATTTTCATTTTTTTTTGGTAGGGAGAAGATAAACAATTCAAACACTGACTTGTCAACCTCAGAACTCCCTGGCATTCTGAAGGAAAATACAGTACTCATGATTATTTTTATTATGAAATTACTGAATTTGTATCATGGGTATTTTATTACCCAAAATGTAGGAGCTGTTAATGGACTGTGAGATAAAATAAGATCTTAGATTTAGAATTGGAAAGACCTCAGAGACCAATTACTCCAAAGCCCCTCATCTTACAGTATCATCAGAATAGATTTGGGGGTGAGGGGAAGGGATATCTTTATTTTCACTAACCTCTCACTGAAATTTAGAGTTTGATTCAATTGTTAAAAAAAAAAAAAAAACTCATTTCTAGATCACAGGTTTCAAACCTTTCAACCACACTGCCAAGGATTTGCCTTCAGTTTTTGTGATGACCATGTTCAGTCATGGCCATATTAAGCTTTCAAAAATTTTTGGACTGAATTATTTAACTTAAATAGAATACCAAAAGAAAAAAAAAATGGTTTGGTTTTTGTGACCAAAAGTTATAAACTGAACTATATTTCTAAACAAAAGTTGCTTAATGTAAGAAAAAGCTTCCGTGTGTGTGTGTGTGTGTGTGTGTGTGTGTGTGTGTGTATAAGTGTGTATGAGAAAGAGAGAGAGAAATGGACCCAAAAAATGGATAACAGATTAAGAGTCAGGACCTTAGAGATCATTTACTCCAACTCCTTCATCTTTTAGATGAAACTGAGGCACAGAGAGGTTGTGACTTGCAGAATTAAAACACAGGTCCTCTGGCTTGAAAAGTATTACACTATGCGCTTTCCTTGTGTGAAGATACACTGGGTTCAGTAAGAGAACCAATGAAACCACTAGATCACTGAAAAGCAATTTGAGGTTCAGGCATAAGACTGATCCTGGTTAAAGAAGTTTGAATTTCTAAGTCTCACAAAATCCAGGGCACCCAAGAGTATGGAGCCCCAGGGTTAGCTAAATTCTGGGGACCTAATAGTTTCTAGAGAAGCAGAAGTGTCCCTTAAAACAGGCCAAGGTTGTATCTTTTTTCCAAGATACTGTTAAAGCAGGAAACCCACATTCTGTAATGAATCACTATGTCTCCTACAGTTTTTCTACTTCTGGTAACAAAGTTTCTAGTGAAGTAAATTGTTAGAATACAGCTGCCTCATTAGTAAGAAATATTATTACAATTATTAACATTTATTTATTAAGCACCTATACTAGGCACATTCATGTCTTCCTGACTCTAAGGCTATCTTCTTAGATTGTTAAGTATTAAACGTTTAAATTAGTTATAAAATTACTCATTCTTTTCCATTCCAAAGGCTCTTTTTGAAAAAGTTTTTTTGTATAATAAAATTGATAAAATCATTTGAAATGTAGTCAACATGATATTTTTAGATCTTATCTATTCCTTTCTACAAAGGACTGCATTTCAAGATCATCTCTAAGAATCTTTGTACCTCTCATGTAAAGATATTCCTTTTTTTGGGGAGCGGGGTGTCAATGTGATTTCAATGGTGTAGGCAATTTCTACTAAGGTAACTCTTCTACCAACTGTAGATCAGTACCTGCCTCCACAATTTAGTCTTTGAATGTGGCCTAGGGCACCGAGGTTAAAATGATTTGTCCAAGACAAAGCTTCAGAGGTAAACCTTGAGAGTAACCTATTCACTGTTTCATGTCTATTGTAGATCTCAATAATTTCCGTAACAACAAAATGAAATCCATCTTACAGATATCTAAGTTTTCTAGACCTTTTACCCATTTCATAAAGTACATGATAAAACTAATTGTTGCATGTGCTACTACTGAGGAAAAAAAGGGACGTCAATCAAGTATTTGTGATAAAAATATCCTAATCCAAAAAACTGAACTCTCTGTATGCCTAAGCATTTCCATATATCATCATCCAAAAAGGATCCCAATACAAAATTCTAAATGGACAATAAATAATCCTTAAGGGTAAATGTATAAGCGCTTGAAATAAATGCAATTATCAAAATATTAAGGAGCCACCTCAGAAACCATTTTTTGACAGCTTTGAGTTAATTTCCCAGGTACTAAATCCATTCTTTGAAATAAAATCTTTTAAAATCATTTCTGATTGAAAGCTTTCTTTAAAAGTAATGCTTCAGGGCAGCTAGGTGGTACAGTGGATAGAGCATCAGCCCTGGAGTCAGGAGGACCTGAGTTCAAATCCGGCCTCAGACACATAACACTCACTAGCTGACTTGGGGCAAGTCACTTAACCCCAATTGCTTCACCCAAAAAAATAAAATAAACATAAAAGTAATGCATCCATCTCTACATATGTGCACATATAAAATACACACACATACACACACAAAACAGAAGTTAACTATGTACTTAACCAGCTATATATACCCATATACCTCAATCTCCTTATTTATAAAGTGGGGATAATACTTGCAGGCAAAGAAAATTTTTATAAAACCTTAGAGTGGGTAAATATGTGTGATCCAGTTATTTAATAATAAACTTTGGTTCAATAAACACATCACCACACAATAATATATGGGGGGGTGAATGTCCTAGGGAAGTATAGAGGGTTGTTTGCTTCTGTAATTGCCACCCTTGACTTATGCTTTTTGAGTTCTGAAGTCTTTTTAATCTGACATAAGAGTAGAAGAAGCAAGAGTAAATAGGCTAAGATCTTTCGTCCATGAACTTTGTATCATCCTTTGATTGCTTTCAAGGTCTTATTTCTAGTTTCCTCATTCTGGGCCATGTTCTAGATCACTGAAGTTAATGAAAAAAAAAATGACCTTCAGAGGAAGGAGAAGCTACGGACACAAATTTCACATCTCTACATACAATATGGCATTGGAATAATTTCTTAAAGTTAGCTACATTTTCAATTAATGCAGTATATCTCCATGTGACTAGGAAATATGGTAAAGACAAAATACAGATGACAAAATACAAGTGAGAAAAATTGTCATTTAAAAGAAAAGGCTTTAAATTTTTTTCTACAAAAATATACATATTTAAAACATACGCAACAAATACACCTAATGGGAAAGAAACCATTCAGCTTATTGCCCAGAGTACTGATGCTTTGGGATACCTTAAATTATCTTTAAAGCTGGATCACACACACACACACACACACACACACACACACACACACACCCTTTTCTACAGAGCAATGTTCAGCCCTGAACACTTTACTAACTTTAAATCTAATTTTAAAATCTTCCTAGAAAACAATACGTAGATGAGTTCATGTACCTAAGCATCTAACCCCAATTAAGGTTCTCTTCTCTCCAGTTTATGGTAATTTATCACGGCACTTTGGGTGGGTGGATTTAAAAAAGATCAAAGAGGGAAGATAAATAGGAAAAACCAAAGGGTGTGTGATATTAAAAGAGCATTTTGGAATAATAGAAGGAATAAGAAAAAATATTAGGAGAGTGCTTACACTTTGATTAATTATAGTGCCTACACGTTAGATTAACATGATGGACTTAACTATGAACACTGACACCTACAGATCAGGGTTTCTTAATGTTTTTTTGTATCACAGACCTCCTTTGGGAAGTCCGATGAAGACCATGGACCCCTTCTAAGAATGGTTTTGAACAGGGGTAGGGGAACCTGTGGCCTAGGTCCTCAGGTACAGCCTTTTGACTGAGTCCAGGATTCACCGAACAAATCCTTTTATTAAGGGGATTTGTTCTGTGAAGTTTGGATTCGGTCGAAGGGCCACACTTGAGGAGCTAGAGGGCCACATGTGGCCTTTTAGACCGAAGGTTTTCCACCTCTGTTTTTAAATATATAAAACAGACTAAACAGGATCAAAGGAAATCAGAGATTTAATGACATCTCTCTATGCCTTATTTCCACTTTTATAAAAATGGGGTCTAATATTTCTATTATCTATCTCCCATGATGTGAGCAAAGTGCTTTGTAACACATTATCTTAGAAATGTTGAGTTACTGTTTTTAAAATAACATTTCCAAGTTAAGTGTCCTAACATGATAAATTTGCACCAGTGGAAAATGAAATAAAATTTACGAAGAGTGAAAATACTTTGAAAATTACCAATTTATTATCCAAACCTTAATAGAAAAAACAAAGTGTATCTTGACTTACTTAAGGCACCTGTATTTGACACAACTGGTGGGGGTGGGGAGCATGCAAAGAGATAGCACAGGCAAATTTAAAAGGCATTGTCTAAAGAACTCAGAATAAGGAGAAAACAACTTCAGTGCTCTATGACTACAGAAGAACGGGTTTAGCCAGATGAACGAGTCTGCTAAAGCCCTCCCCAAGGCATTTGAAAGACTATCAAACAAAACTTTATTAAACTGGATTACATGGCCTCCCTCACTCACTTGTTAGATGTTGAAGGAATAACTTCTTAGTGAATAAATGAAAAAAGTTGATGGCAATGTAAACCAAACCAGGAATGATCTTTTTATTTTAACAATTTTGCTTTGTCTTTAAAATTACAGCCCACAAAGAAAAAGCCATAGTTAAAGAGTTGTTTGTTATCAATATGCTAACAGGTCAAGTTCCTGAACCTCCCGAGATCAGCACTAAAAGTTTAAGAGTGCTAAAAATCTGACAAGGTTGAAAGGCTATTGAGATACCACTGGCTCCAACTCAGCAGTATAAGACAATTACATAGTAATAACCAACTGAACTACCTTCCTTTAGTAGAAGACTTCAATTCTTTACCAACTCTGTTCCCCATTTCACACCAGACTTTTAAAGGCAAAAAAGAAAAATTAAAATCCAGTAAAAGACAACCTCAGCACTTAAATTATTTTTTCAAGTAAAACATAAAACCCACATGGAAAATGCAATATGGAGGTATTCTTCTTTGGTTTTTTTTTTTAAATCATGTATATTGTTTGCTCAACATTATCATATGCCTAAACTTAATTTTGGGGCTTTGTCTTGATTAGAAAAGCAGAATTCCTTTACAGAATACCTTAATTTTATCTTTCCATGAGCTTTGCACATAGTAGGTCCTTAGTTCAATTGTGTTTCTAAAGTTTTAAAAGTTATTCTATCAACATGTCACATTTGTGTCTAGTATCAGCCAAAACAACCTGCTACCCTTAAGCAATATTGAAGATGTCCTTTCATTTTCAAAATTCATCAATCAAAAGGCCAAGGACTCCTGAATAAAAATACTTCACCTATAAGAAACAAAGTGTTCAGTGTTCTAATATGTAGTGTTGCCATCTCTAGAATATCAAGTCATGGCTCCCACCACAGGTACAAAATGTCTGAAAATCTATTCCTATTAAGTCTGTTCAAGCACTGACCTTTGTTCAAATTCTTTTACTTCTTTAATGCAGCAGTTAGAGATAACTACTTCATTTATCAAAACTCAATTTCCATAGTAACATCCAGCCTGGGGAGATTCAAGTCTTTACACTAATCCAACAAACCATTCAAAGTAACTGTTGAATACTCTTGTTTCCATAGCAATGACAGAATAATACATTTTGCTAGGTCATTGCTTATATTAACAAACTTTTTCTTTGCACTTCAGGTAATACCATATTATTCAGACCGTATCTATCCCTATTTTTCCTAAATAGGAGGTTGCTTTTAAAGCCACAGCTCTAAATATACTTTATTACTTGACTATAAATATATTAGCTATAACATATACTATCAATAGTACTTCCCTATTAAATACGCTTTAGCACTTGACTAAGATTATAGTACTGTTAACAAAGCAAGAATTAAAAAGCTACTGCCTGTGGAAATAGGTATATATTATACAAAAATACTTTTATTTTTAAAGGTTCTAAATACAGAAGTTCTTGTTTTCTGATGTGGGTAAGTCTCAGATTCTCTTTAAATAAAATATTATATCATCTTCCCCACATATCTAAAGGAAAATAAAAATAAAATTCTTGACTTGCAAACTCTAGCCAATTCCTAACCACTTGTTTTAATATTTTAACCCCACCTGCCTAGGGAAAATGCACATAAAGAGATATTTTTAGCTGAACTGAACAAGGTGAAATCTAAAAATATCAGCAAAGCAATTATATTTAAACTGCTAAAAAGAAAAAAAAGTTCAGTAATTATGGTGACAGATCACCAGACAAATCATTACCCAAAGGGGAAAAAAGAAAAAAAAATTTAAATAGAGCTTTAAACCTGAAACAACATGTGCCATTGAGGTTTTTAAATCCATTAGTAAAAATCACTGTTTACATTTTTTGAGGAACTTAGAGCCAAATGACAGAACCACCTCTTCTATTAAGACTGTCTCACCATTCTGGAACCATACTATTCTGGATGTTTTAACTTAACTAGAGGCTTGAGCCAAGCCCATGCTGAAAAGGTAGGCCATTAAAAAAAAAATAAAGTTGACAGAAGAAAGAAGAGATCAAACAGGTTTTGGCTTTTAAAAGGATGAATACCACTTACGATATTTACACAACTCCCAGAATTAACTAGAAAATTACATACCAGTATGAGTCCTCAGGTGAGCTTTTAAATGGGAAGACTTTGTATAAACTTTTGTGCAGCCTAAAATAAGAAAGGAGAGAGGAGCAATAGCTTGTCATTTTGTAGATCCTTTTGAAATCTTTATATCTGATGATTCAATATTTAAAATCAAGATGAAACCCCCTCATGTGGAGCTTCACATTTAACATGAAGTTTTTACTAAAGTATTCCCATAGTCAAAAACCATTAAGAGCTTGTTCTTATACATAAGATAGACCTAGGAGTCCAGTTATAACTGGAAAATTTCTGTGTTTACATTCCAACAGATACTTCAGTGACTTACATATTTAAATTTTTTAAAATGTTAAATGTCCTCTAGAGTTAACAACTTAGTTATTATTACCCAAGATTACAGTAATTTTCCATATGTCTACATTTGTTTCTTCATTCAGCATTTGTCATGCCATATCATGTACCACAGTAAATAAATTACACCCTGTATTAAAGGCAGAAACTATCTTATGTCAGCAACTTGTCCAAACCTACACTGTGGTAGTCACTTCACATTTGGGATCACATATGTAGTTACAAAATAACACTATTAGAATCTCATTTTTAAACTATTAAATATAGACTTCTTTGCAGATCAAGAAAAAAATAAAGGCAAGGAGGTCTCACTTCTTTTCTACACACCCAAATCTCCCTCCTCCGAAGTCTGATTTAAAGTATGTGCAGAGGAGAATCAAATAACTACAGGTGAAATTTAAGCCTAGTTTCCAAATACTTCATAATTTAAAAATATGTTGTCAATTTCCAATGTAGAACTTAGGAGAACACTATATTCAGTCACAGTATGTAGTGCAAATAGTATGTACCTCATAGGTGATGACAATAAGAGAAAATTTCCCTTATTGACTTCAGTGTGTATGAATGGGTAATGGACATACACAAAATTGTTCAAAGACTTGAGATTCAATACTTAAACTGAAATTTGAGAAGTTGTCTAAAATTTGAGAAAGTACCACTAAATTGTCAGTACTAACAGAAGAATTCCACTTCTCCATACACTGCCTCATATTATTTTTTTATATTTTGTTTTTTAAAAGAGATGAAGTTTATAAACATCTTTTTTTTTCTCTCCAAACTTTAGTTTGCATGCCAGTACCTATTATTAGCAGTGCATGTCTTTGGATCTCAAATTTGATGAAAGAATAAAAATAGGGAGCCTGATCTTGTTACTGACAAGTAGTATTTTTCTAAGAAGCTTTAATCTTAAAATTGAAGATTAAAAGAGCAACAAAAATGCTAACTATGATGACTGGTGCTCTACTAGGTAAGATGACTTACCAGGATAATCACAGTAGTGGATTCGTCTCTTCTCTAGATCTGGGTTACTCCTTCTATTGTATCTGACTGTTTGGATGTTCTGTGAATTAATTGGCAGGGTGGCTGGTAAATTTGGATTGTGAATTGCCAGTTTAGAAGCAATTGTAGCAGCATAAGAAGGAGGGGGTGTCAAATTCTGCAACATCTCTGCTTGTCTGTCTGGACTTCCAGGCTCTGAACTTGGTGGTGAAGGGGGGAAGTAAGTGGCCTGTTGTGGAAGAAACTGATTTGGCATTGTGTATGTGCAGGGGGGCATACCCTGGAATTGCTTCATTGCAGTCTGTGGAACAGCTGAGGTGAGTGTATTAAGGCCTGCCATGGCTGCTGGCATGGAGACATTAAGTGTGTCCATTACTGCTGTCTGGTTTGTAGAACTGGGCATATCTAAATCCGGTGAACTCAAAAGTTGGTACAACTGACCCTGCTGAGGAGTGACAGAAAGGTGAAGATCTGGGGTTGGAAGTTCTTGCTTGATGAAAATGTTGTTCACATCTGGAGTTGCAGTCTGGTGGGAGCTGAATATACTGGTGAATTCAGGAAGAGCCTGAGTGGGGGCTGGGGCAGGGGCAGGGGCAGGAGTTTCACTCTGATGGCTGAAAATGGTCACAGGTTCTGTCTTGATGTGGGTTACGCACGGTCTCTGAGTTTTGTACAAGCCAGTTCTCAGGTGGGTGATGTCAGGGAGGAAGACGTTCATGTTGATACTGTAAGGTAACCCTTCACTGTCCGTGAAGAACTGGTCTACAACTGAGGCACTGTCTCTCCTGTACTTCTTATGCTCTGGGATGATAGCAACTGGCGGAAGCTGAGGTGTCAGATACTTCTCCATTTCACATCTCGTCTAAAAAAAAAAATTCAAACACACACACACACATAACCCACCTATTTTTAATCATTTATGGAGGGGGACAAAACATGTTACTAACTTGGAGGATAGGGGTACAAAATCCAAAACAGACCCTTGACTATTCCAGTAAAGCACATTAGTGCAAATCTCCCAGTGAGCTATAAATATAGCAAGACATTTACTCCGGCCATTCTGTCTTTCATAATTAGTTCAGAGATTGAAAATTACACCACCACCCAATTAAAAAAAAAATCGACCCCAGACAAAAAAACTAAAGGAAAGGGAGACAAAGAAAAAAGGAAGCAAGAGTAAAAATATCATTCCTTTCTGATGCAATAAAGCATTACCCATAAAAGCACATGATTTTTTGTCCTATTAGTTTATTACAATTAAAGCACTGTATTGTGATAATGCTGTATTATGTCGTCTAGTCTTCATAATAATATACTTAAAGATCATTTTTAAAATAACAAAAGTTTATGTTAACCTCAAGAAATTTCTGTCTTTAAAGGCTATTTTCCCTTTTAACTGTTAAAAATTAAAAATATTCAAAACAAAATATATCCCTTGGATATTCCCGTGACTTGTCTTTAACAGTTTAATGAAAACTTAAACATGTTTCCCCCAAAAAAGTGACCTTTCAACAAAAATTTTGATTAAACATTTTTATCAACAGAACCAGTAATTAGTTAATATGATAATGAAATGTTCCTATTCATATCCCTATCTTAAACAGATCTTTAATTACCTAGGGGAAAACCATTCCCTTGGTATAGTGGTGCTAAGGAGCCCGTGGGTGGATAGAGCCTGACACATTACCAGCACAGTCATCAGCAAAACATTTATCATGTACTCCTCAGTGGACAAATGCTACATTCCCCCTTACTCTGTAAAAAGTCCAGCCATGCCATATTCCTTCAGTAGCCCTAAAACTTACTTACACACACACACACACACACACACACTCACCCTGTACACCTGAATGGACAGATAGCTCAGACTCACAACCCAGAAATGTTAATCACAGGATTAGGTAGTCATTTTCTAGTCCTGCGTAATTTCAAAAGGAGTTTCATTTCTGAACTTGATTCACTTACTGTGGATATGTACTGGATTTCCCGGACTAGTCTCCCATTTAAAAATAAAAATTAACATGTCATGTGAGCCACATCACTGGCAAATGACATTACCATCTAACAAACCTGTCACATTACTCCCCACACCAAGTAGAAGGTTGGGTGGTCAAGTACACAATACACCAAAGGGGGCTATTAAATAAAGTGTCTTGAAATAAAACTAAAGTAAACCCTTTCGTGCACTAGGCTCACGTTGTGGTTAGTGGTTTCTGATTTTAGCTCTTCCAGCTGTTTGCATGTGGGTATGTTTCCAACTTTTTTTTTTCGGGACAGGCTAAAAGTCCCGGGAAGTTTTTTCTGGGCTATATGACTCTCTGCGTGGGCGAGAGAAACAGGCGGTTGCTCTAATTCTGCTACTAGGCAAGTGCAAAGCCAACTGCCAAGCTTTCAACACTGATCCAAGAGGAAATTTGCGCGCACACTCCAAGAAAACGACTCTCTTATACACACGCAGTCCCTTTAGTCCCTTTTCTCTGGGAGGAACTTACGTCCACACAAGTAGCTACCTCACCACCCTCCCCGTTTCCCAACCACAGCCCCACCACGAGTCTAAGGCAGGTTAAGGAAGCCAAGATTTGTGCGTTAGTCTCCTAAGGATTGCATTCCCCAGCAACCCATTTCGCGTTTCGACTTCACATTACAAGGTGGACGTAGGGAAAACCGTTCCAAACACCAACACTCCCCAGCAGGTAGGGTTTTCAGGAAGAAGGGGTTTAGGATTGGAGGGATGGTTTTTTTTGGCGGGGGGGTGAAATCAAGGGTTTAAAATTGTGGTTCTTTTTCCTCCCAGACATGGAGACGCATGTTAAATACACCGCCCCCATTCCCTTTTAAAGGTACCCAGGCGGTTTCACCCAGATTCATTCCATAACCTGTGTGCAAGTGTGTGCTGGACGGCACCCCGACTTTTCCTCCGCTAACGCGGGTTCCCGAACCTCCAAACACAGGGCGGAGGTCCCCCTCCCCCCCTCCATCCACGCCCTAGCGCCGCTGTCCCTCCACCCCGAAGGGGAGAGTTACTGCGGGACACACCCGAGGGAGGAGAGCGCGCTTCTTCCTACCTGGACCAGCTCCTCGGCCGGGAGCCTGGTGCTCCCGGGCTGGGGCTGCTGCTGCTGCTGCTGGGGCGGCTGCTGCTGCGCCTGCTGGGGATGGTGGGCATGGTGGTGCGGGTGCTTCATCTCCTCCCCGGGGAAGAGCGCCGCTTCTCGGGCCGCGTTCCCGGCTCCCAGCACTGGCTTGAGCTGGGCGAACACGGGCTCGTCCTGGGGCGGCTGCTGCTGCTGCTGCGGTACCGGCCCCAGCCGTGCGCTCATGGTCAGCACCCTCGTAGCCATGGCTAGGCTCGCTCGCTCTACTCCGCTCGCTCGCTCGCCGGCTGGCTGGGCAGAGGCTGTGGATGGAGCGTGCTCCCCGCCTCCGCTCCGACCCCGCAGCGAGGGCTAGGAAGTTGGGGGATGAGGGGGAAGGGAGAAGGGACACACCGAGAGGTGAGGGAGGGAGGCTCCGGGCGCTCCCACCGACCGACCCCGCCGAGCAGCAGCGGCGGCGGCGGTTTGAAAAAAAACAAACACCCAACAACAAACAAGCCCAAAGTCTTCCACTCGCGGCACGCGTGAACTCCGACGTCCCGTCTTCCGGGCTGCCACTTTCTCCGCCGCCCCACCCCACTACAACACACCCTGGGATTCCAGCTCCCACGACTCCACGGTGCAAACGCCCGTACCTGGCCCCGGCTGTCTACTGACACATGATGCCCGCCTCTATTTCACCCTACTCCAGGGAGGCGGGGCTTCGGCTCTTGACTGGCAGGGCCAGTGGCTTATCCGAAGGCTCCTGGGCCGGCCCTGCGTGGGCGGCTAGCCTATGAGAGGGAAGAGTCTTGTTAAATTAAAAAAAAAAAAGGCCCCGCCTTCCCTCTCTGGGACCGCACCCCTCTCAGGCCACGAGCGGAGCATCGCGCAGGCCAGCGGCGCAGTTTGTACACAAGTTCTCTGACAGATTGTAGAGCCCCGGGAAAGGAGGGAGGGAAAGAAGAAGGGGGTGCAGGCTGGAGGAGGAAAGAGCGTTTTGGGTGGAGACGCCGGGGGCAGATTTCTTCGGACTGTTCTCTCCCGGGATTAGAGGGAAAAAGAGTTTTGCACGTCCTAGGTGTTGTGCAAGGACCTGCAACTCAAGGGCTGAAATCTAGAAAAGCTACTAGGCGGGGGCTCCGAGGTTGTAAAGTCTATTGAAATTAGCGGTGGGCGACCTATGCTTCTAATGGAAAACCCGTGCAGTGGGTGATAGACGAATTAAAGAGCTGCTCCCTTCCTCGTGTGGCTTTAGCAGTGAATGTGTCCATTTAAGCAAAACAAAGTAGAAATATTCTACATTATGGGAATTATAGCAAGGTGTTTGCTTTTTTGTTTTAAAGCCCTTGCAGGGAAACCTGTCCCTCTTTTTTCATTTTAGAACTTTAAATGGCCAAAGAAAGTTTACTGCCTATATCTACTTAGGAGTGGAACTAATGCATAAATTTGGCATCCATTAACATTTTCTTTTAATAAGTACATCTTGAGACTATCAGAAATGTATGCATTTTTTAAAAACCTGTCCACAAATCAGCATATAAAAATATATTTTCAGTTACCACAAAGGACGAAGTTCAGTAATAGTAAGTAGAGTGCAAAATGTTTAAAAAATAATTATTGGGTGCTTACTACCATGTGCTTGTTTGGACATTTAGATTGATACCCTGGTGCCTTTCATTAAAAAGGATAAACAAGGTGTGTTCATAAGTCATATATATATACATATATATATATACATATATATACATATATATACACATATATATTTACATATATATATAGTAGCACTGAACTGAAGGGACCTAAATCTGAAGGAGGATAACAACCAAATCGGTTGTCTGTTATTAACAATCTTTGTTTTTGCTATGCAAAGTGAAATTTTGCCAGTAAATAGCCAAAGAAAATCTCTCCCCAACTTGATCCTTAATATTCTTGTATGCTGCTTTTATCAGCCACATTTTAAAAACCTCACACGATAAACTGTTAGAGAAGTTTCTTATCTGTTAGATACCCATTGTACAGATAAATGTATACAAATACTATTTATCATTTAAGTTATATATTCCTCATTTCACAGTAAAACAGGGATAGGGCTGGTAAATATTTCCGACACAAACGTATCAGGCGATGAGTGGTCCTAGACAAATAAGCATCTTCAAATTTCATGATTTAAATAAAATAATAGGTCTATAAGAAAAAATGGAATATGCCCCATAAACAGATTAATTTCTTTCTCTCACACACTACTTAATTCATTATCATGCCTGTACTAATTACTTATAGGGAAGGGTAGATGATTATATTCATGTTTAGAAACTAATTTATGAGATTAGTATCAAAATATTTTAAGTCTACAGCCCCACACTTTCTACTCCATTCCATGAGGTATCTGGTTTTGCTATTGCATACAACTTGTTTCTTTCTTCAGATATTTTGAAAATTAATTGTAGAACTGATTTTGGCATTTAAAATGATCTTCCACATAAATTGGTGAGATTTTTAGTCATTTGATGCTTGATGACATTTCCTAAGTACTTTGACTCTGGCAAAGCTTTGATATTTCATTACTGGGTCTATTCAGAACTTTTTAAAAACTGTACTTTGCTAATTTTTCACTTTCTTACCTTCAGTGTAACTTACCACTCCAGTTTAATTTAAACAATTAAATCCATTTTTAAAACCTTTTTTAAACTGCTTTTAGCTTGAGCTATGGAGACCTACTATTTCAGTTCAAATTATCATCACATTTGACATTATTTACAACACTAGAAAACACCATTCACCAAACTTCTTTTTCTTCATGTATATTTTAACCTATTTTCAATCAAAAGAAAATTACTGATACAACTCTTTTCTTTTAAAAAAAACAAAAATACTTTCCATAGTCTTACTATAATTTCTCAAATTTCTACCTTTCTTAATGAATGTAGATATGATCACAGCTATGGATGTTGTGCTTTCAACACATTTATAGTGTAAAAGCTAAATAAATTCTTTTCTAGCTTAAATGCAGAGTCATTTATTCAAGTTAAGTTTCTGGCATAAGGTTTCATTAAATAGTGCTACTACTTTAAGTAATGGTTTCTCTGAAATGCCCAGATCTGGCAGTCTCACAGAAAACAACTAGCTTAGCTCTGTACAATAGTACGGAAATTGGAAAGTAATCCTTTACTGAAATATTCGCCATGCAGAACTGAACACATAAAGAGCATTTCTCACAAGCATTTTTGTTTCTGTTGAGTCAAACATCATGCCAGTGAAATTTTTTTCCCTAAAGTTAGCTAAAAAGGGTTAAAACTTGATAAATATTTTCAACTGCTCCAGGTTCTCCATTGGCATGGAGCCAGGCAGTGTGAATGGACAGATCCTCAATTGCTTTGAACTTTTCTAGTTCTTTGCATTCCTTCCTGCTTAGTAGTTCTGTACCATTAGGGTAGATAGGAGAAAACAAAAAACAAATGTCAGGTTTCAGAAGTCGGTGAGTGGCCTGGCAATAGTGTATTGCTGAACTGCCATAAGAAGGATTGAAGAAAAAAAGGAGTTAAGGAACTGAGATAGGAGGTAAATAGTGGAAGTAATGTGCATGCTGAAGCCCTTAGTCACTGGGCACCACAGATTTAGTCTTAGAATAAACCCTAAGTGTGACTATCTTTACGGGAATAAATGTTCCTGAATGTGTGGGGGCTGTACAGGCATTTATGGGGGGGGAAGGGGGAGGGAGTGGAAAAAACGTGGATAAATAGCTCCTGAATGATGAGATGAGAGAAATGTGAAGGCTGCCCTGCCCCAGTGAGACCTTCATATCAGGACAAGGAAAAAGAAAATCTATATTCAGATGCCTGGTAAAAATATCAAGGGTTGCTGGAAAATTAAGAGGCTTAGACTCTTCTTGGTGAACTTATATGCCTGTTAGTATAATTTTCCACTGACTTTTAGGAGGGGAAATGACTCAATTATCCCTTATTTTTTTGCAAAATTATAATCAGGTTACCTAGAGATTTGGAGAAACCCATTTCAAATTAGCCAGTGATCACTGGGGCTTGAGGCGGCAGGGTAGGAAAAAAAGGAGTAAAAACAGTAAAAATATTTTTCTCTAGGAGAAAAAAGATGAAGATGATCTGACCAAAAGTTATTATGTAATACTTATTGATTGCCCATGGTGTGTTAGGATCTGGGTCGATAATACACTCATAAGACAAATGCAGTGCCCTCTAAGGTGGTATTTTACATATACATAGAGAGGAGGACTGGATCTCTGATTTCATTAAGTAAACTCCCTTTGCCAAAGCAGGCAAGTACTTCTGTGCAATTTGTAGTCTTTGAGAGGTGCCTAGAGCACTAAGAAGTTAAACGACTTGGCCAAGGTCAAACAGCCAGTATGTTAGAAGCAGGACTGAAACAGTCCTAGATTCTAAGTCAGCTTTCTATCTCCTATTCCATGCTGACTCTCCATATAGAGATATTAGTAATAATAATTTTTGGTTTACATATTACTTGAAGTTTTGCAGAAGACTGTACAAGCCTTATTGCACTTGATCTTCACAACTCTTTGACATAGGTGCTATCAGTTTGTGAAAATTTGTTTTATTTCTTTTTTTTTTTACTCACAAAAGGAATCAATCATTAAAAGTGCAAAACCCAATATACCTCCATTCCAGTGAATAATGGTCTGAATTCAAAGAATAGTAAAATTCTGTTTAGTGACCTCCAAAGAAAAGATTGATGTAAGTGCAATGCAGGGAGACTTTAAAGACCTGAGATACTTCAAGATTGTTTGATTTATCTTCTCCTTACCTTTTCAAAGAACACACAACATCATTTATGAGGCTTAGTCATAACCTCATTTCCTTAATAATAAGAAGATCCTTGATATCTTAATCTTTCCCCCTCCTTGTTCTGGGTTAAAAAAAAAGTAAAATTAATTTTATATTTAAGTTTGTGTTTCTCTGTTTTTCATAAGGTACCACCTCATAGCAATGTCACTGCATTTTGGAGCCCAAACTCTTAACTTTTCAAGTCAATTTTTAGGATTCTCACAGTGTGAAACAGTAATTTTTACCTTTTCTTCAAGTTGACCCTTCTCTTGAACACAGCAATCAATTTTTCCACCCTCCTATCATGTGATGGGCTGGCAAAACACACACATAATGGAAAGCTTACGCCATTTTATAGGCCAAGTATAGTATTCCTTAAACTGTATTTCAATTCTGACTCTGAACAGGCTGGGTAAAAAAAGACTGATCTAAAAAAAAACCTCAACTGCTACAGCTATACCCAACAGCAGAGTGTGAGGGGCTCACTTTCAGAACTTTCAGAGTTGCCACATCACCCACATCACAATGGGCAGAATTTTGAGCCAATTGCCAATCACTGTGACCAAAGCAGCAGCAATGTTATACATGTAGCAGACACTCATTGAAGACTTATCGAATGAACTGCCTACTGGCCGCTAACAGAAATATTCTTTTGCTCACAGTACTACAAATAAAGCTTATAAAGATGACACTATCAAACATGACTCTTCCATGTTTCAACTCCAATTTGAGCAAATGTTGATTAAGCACCTACTATATTCAGAGAAATATTTTAAGTGCCAAAGGAAAAATAAAGAATAAGACATGGTTCCTGCCATCATGGAACTCACATTCTAAAGGGTAGATGTAAAATGTATACAAATAACCATAATATAAATGAATACCAGAAAGATAGATGAGTGGTACCAATTGTGTTCAATTAGAAGTTCAAGGTTAGGAGAGATCATTACTGACTAAGGTGTTCGGAAGTATCTAGGAGGCACTTACATTTCAGCTGAGCTTTATAGGATGGGTAATATTTTGGCAGGTGGAAATGTGGCAATGGGGACATGGAAAGCCTTTTAGGCATAGCGCATACAACAGCAACCAACAAAACCAACAACAATAGCTAGCATTTATATAGAGGCTACCATGTGCCAAGCAATTTACAAATATTTTCTCATTTGATCCTTATGACAATCTTGGGAGATAAATGTTATTATTATCCTCATTTTACAGTCGAGGAAACTGAGGTAAACAGAGGTTAAGTGACTTGTTTAAGGTCACACAGCTCATAGATGTCTGAATCTGGATTTGAATGAATCTTCCTGATTCCAGGTGGACCTGACTCTCTACCATGCTACCTAGCTGCCTAGGTAACAGGAAAAAAGGTGATGAGTAGGGATACCTATATGGGGTGGGAGGATTGGGAGTCTGATTTGGTTAGGATATAGAGTTTAAAATGAGAAAAATCTGGAGAGGTAAAGTCATGACACATTGTAGAAGGCCAAGCAATGGAATTTTATCATCAATAGGGAACTACCAGAGAGTTATATGTGAGTTCATATTTTTCACAGGACTTTGGTTTTTTTCCTTTGTACTTATCTCACTCGAAATAGTTATTTATGTACTCATCTCCCCAGTAGGTATGTCATAAATGTATGCTACATGATTGAATACATTCAAACCAGTACACAAGGAAAATTAATCAGGGAGAAATGTGAAAGATTGGAAAATGGAAGGTTAGAGGTTGGAAGTAGAAAGACCAATTAAGTGGCTATTACAATATCAGGGAAGTAGTAGTCATGGCTTATTCTAGGCTGGAGACAGCTAGAATAGAGAATTTAACAGATTCATGAGATATTGGAGAAGTAGAATTAATAGACATTGGCAATCAAAGAACTATAATGTAAGCTCCTTGAGGGCAGGAAACATTTTTTTTCCATTTTTGTCATTGTGTTCCTAGTGTTGACCACAATGTCTTACAAATAGATGCTTAAAGAACCAGGAGAACATTGTATACAATAACAGCAACATAGTGCGATGACCAATTTTGATAGACTTAGCCCTCCTCAGCAATGCAATGATCTAAGACAATTACAAAAGACTCATAATGGAAAATACTATCCACATCCAGAGAAAGAACTAAGGAATCTGAATGTAGATCAAAGCATACTCTTTTCTCTTTTTTTTTCTTTCTTGTGGTTTTTCCTTTTTGTTCTGATTCTTCTTTTACAACATGATTAATGTGGATATATGTTTAATATGATTGCATACGTATAGCCTATATCAGATTGCATGTGGTCTTGGGGAGGGAGGAACAATTTAGAATTCAAAATCTTATAAACATGAATGTTGAAAACTAAAACTTAATTAAAAAATAGATTTTTAATAAGTATGTGTTGAATTGGATCAGATTAGCAACTAATTGGATGTAGGAGGTGAGGGAGAAGGAAGAATAAAAGATAATAATACCAAGGCTTTAAGCATATATGCCTAGGTGAATGATGGTAAAATTGACAGAAATAGGAAAGTAAGAAGGAGAAATAGGTTTTAGAGGAAATAAGTTTGGTTTTGGTCATGCTGAGTTTGAGATACTGGTTCAGAGAGATATCCAGTAGGCAAAGGAAAATGTGGTTCTGAAGCTCAGGAGAGAAATGAATGGAAATTACAGATTCGTGAGTCATTTGCACATAGATGAGTTTGCCGGAGAGAAAACCCCTGTGCAGCATTTGACATTGTTGTCCATCTTCTCCTGACCTGTCCACCCTCTCATCTAGGAATATTAGTGAAATGCTTTCTCTTGCTCCTTCTCTTATGTTTCTGACTAAGCCTCTTGTTCTCTTTTACTGTATTGTCCATTCATATCATATCCCTTGACCTTGGGTATACACACATGTTAGGCTCTGTCCTGGACCTTCTCTTCTCCCTCTATCTGTTAGTGAGCTCACCATCTCCTATGGATTTAATTATAGTCCTTTCCATGCAGATGACTCTCAGATCTATTCATTCAGACCTCGTTTCTCTACCAGGGTCTATTTCTTCACCACCAATTGCCTGTTGGACATCTTTAACTGAATGTCCTTTAGGCATCTCAAAAGTAATACATCCAAAACAACTCATAATATTTTCTCTCAAATTCTCTCCCCAACTTCCTAACTTCTGTATTTCTCTCAGAGTATCACCTTCCTTCCAGACATCCAGATTGATTTACTCTGGTTCACCTTATATATCTGATCAGTTTCCAAGCCTTGTTGCTTCTCTCCTCAAAACATCTTTCACGTGTTTCTCTTTCCCTTTCTCTGTAGTTTCATGCCTATCACCTTAGTTCATCTCTTCCCTGAACTATTTCAATAGCTTCCTAATTAGCATCACTGACTCAAATCTCTTCTCATTTCAATTCATCTTCCACAAAGACACCTAAAGCACAGATCTGACCAGATCACTGCTGGGGTCAGTAAAATCCAGCAGTTCCCTATTATCTTTAAGATCAAATATGACCCTGTTTGGCATTTAAACCTTTTCACGTCGGCTCTAATTGTATTATGTTCTATTCCCTTCTAGTCTTCTTGCTATTTCTTAAACATACTCCACCTGCTGTTTCTACCTTTTCATTGGCTGTCTTTGTGCCTAGAATGCACTCCATTCTCCTTTCTGCCTCTTGATACTCCTAGTTAAAGACTTAACTCAATGCTAATCTTTTGCTGCATTGAGGTCTTTCCTTATTCACACACATACTGATACCTCCCCCCCTCCAACAAAAGCAAACAAAAACAAAAACCCTTGTATTTTGTGTGTACTTATATATAATATTGTATCACCTGATAACATCAGCTCCTTCAGGATAGGGGCTGTTTCATTTCTGTCTATATCCCTAGCACAAGTGCCTGGCAAATAGTAGGAATTTAATAAATGCATTTTGATAAGAAGAGTCAAAACCTTGGAGAATAATACAATTAAGAGGCAATAAAAAGGGAGGAAGAGGTAGCAATAAATGTGTCAGAGAAGTGATTAGAAAAGTGAAGGGAATCGGGAGAGTAATGCCATGAAAGCAAATGAGTGTACAGGGAGGCAGTGTAGTCAGAGTAGTTGGACTCAAATTCCACTTCTGCTTCTTACTACCTGGATAATCTAGGGCAGTTAGGTGGCACAGTGGATAGAGTGCTGGGCCTAGAGTCAGGAAGACTCATCTTCATCTTCAAGACACTCACTAGCTGTGTGACTCTGGGCAAGTCACTTAACCCAGATTGCCTCAGTTTCCTCATCTGTAAAATGAGCTGGAGAAGGAAATAGCAACCCACTCCAGTATCTTTGCCAAGAAAACCCCAAATTAGTGAGACAGGACTGAAACAAAAGAACGACAACTTTGGACAAGTGACTTAAATTCTCTGGGCCTCAGTTTCTTCACTTATAAAATGAAGAGCATGTACTGGCTAACCCTCTAGGTCCAGGCAAGATCCATTGTCCTAAATCTAGACAAAATGAAGGTGTGTCAGTTGCTTCAGGGAGAAATTATAAGGATAAGATAGAGTAATTGGATTAGGTAAAGAAGAAATTTTGCATAACCTTTGTTATGCAAGTCCAAGGTCGCCCTCTCACCCAGCACTCTTATCTCTGGAAGGAAACCAGCATCAGCTAGTATCATCCAAATGGCTGTATTAGAAAGATCTTAACACACTTTTTGAGATTATTTGTTTTCCTCATGTTTGATGTACATTGTTTATGGGTATCGGAGCAACTTGACTAAGAACCTGAACCAAGAAAGACATTTATGAAAATCCCCAATATACCACAGTGATGATACAAGGATACAAAGGGAGGAAATAGAAATCGAAGTCATGGGCTTCCCAGCCTCTATCAATCTCTCTGGCCACAAATATTCTACCAACATATTATTTGATTTGTTCACTCCAAGTGAGGTACTCTCCACTCAGTTGCCCACAACCCCAAATAATGGCTAACTCCTCCTGTCTACCCCACTTCCTAGAGCCTTGCCTATTAATTCAGGCACCTGAGGTTCATTTAGTTGGGGGAGGGGGAAAAGGGAGAGTGTTAACTAAAATGGGACTACTGCAGTACATGGCTGAGATAACTTTTAGACAGAGGTGAGGAGAAATTAAGAGAACTGGGCATTCGAAGGAGACAGAGATTGGAATGGAGAAATCAGATATTGAACTTACCAAAAAGGAAGGAGAGTGTCTTGAAGGTCCATGGATGACAGCAATAAGGATCTGAACAGAATGGAGTAAAGTTTAAAGGAGACTGCTAAGTGATAGAGGCAGAGGGACATCCTGAAACTTTCAGTGAGGAACAAAGAACATCCCTCCTCTTCGATTCTGGCTGTTCTTGTCACAGAGTATGCAAGAAGCAATTAGCCTGGGAGAAAGCTCCAAGATGTGGGGTCTTCAGTGTGAAATCTAGGTTTCACTGAACACCAAAAGATTAAAAACAAAGGTGAAAAGAAGAGACATACAATGAAAGAGAGGGTTTTTTAAATTGATATCTTTTGTTTTTATATGGACATTATTTCTCCCTACATCTCTTTCCTCCCACCTTTTAGAGAACAATCTTTTATATTAAAAAAAAAACTTTTAAGAGGAAAAAATTTCAGCAAAGCCAAGCAACACATTGAAAAAACTATAACAACATATGAAATATTATATACTCATGCATCCTCACCTTTGCTGGGAGTGGGTGAAAAATATAGGGTTGTTATTGTTGTTTTTGTTTTTTCGTTTTTTTGTTTTGTCTTTTCTTTGGGATCAGGCTTCCTCTTTATAATTTCACATCATTAAGTTTTGATTGTTTTTTGCTTACATTCATTCCATTTACTGGGTTGTAGTCATCATGTATAATTGTTTTTCTGGCTTGGCTTATGAAAGGGAGTTTGTTATCAATAGAAGTAGATTCTCAATGGCACAGGAAAGGGAATGTAGAGAAGCATAGGGATTAGGGAGAGATGGTGATGAAATGGATATGGATGAGTGTGTGTGGGGAGAGGTAAAAGGAAAAAAAAGTTACAGAGATGGACCCGGGGAAGAGGCAGGGAGACTCCAGAAGACACCATTTCACCTTGGGCACAGTGATGGGGGGAATGGGCATACCTCTTTATTTTTCTCTCTGAAACCCAATACTAGCAACACCACCCCTTCTTCCTCTCCCAGGGCCACATTCCTGCTAATACCAATAAGGACATGGGCCACCAGGCCAACAAAGATGATGCTCCTAGGGAGGAGAAATATAAGGACATCCGAATAAAGGAAAGGTTTGTCAGAGGAGTGAGTCACCTTGGCCATCTGTGCGTCTCACTACCAGTGTACTCTGTGTGTGCCTACTCTTCCAACTGATGCTATGTATATTGGTGGGAAAGCATGTCCCAAGTTTACAAAAGGAATGACTTTTTAGCCACTACTCTTACTATACCATTTTAATAAATCCAATTGCTGTAAGTTAATTGTATGTACTAGTAGACTACCAAAGGTTGCCTTGATGGGGGCTCCTGAACTATCGTTTTAGGACTAGGGACTCACAAATTAACTTTGAACCTGAGATAGCCATCCCACCTCTGTCCCACCAAGGGACTCAATATACAAGTTTTAGTTGGGAGAGTAGCCCTAGAGGGAGTGCTATATAGGCAGTGAAACTAAAACCCAGAAAGGTAAATATTAGAGCATCATACCCAGAACCATCACTGAGGCAAAGGAGAGTGGATAATCCTTAATAATGATCACTCATTGTCTGTGATCAAGGTATTAGCATCTGTTGGGTAAACACATATACACACGCACACAAGCAGTGGGCTTATTTGTAGCTTAAAGAAAAATTACTGAATATACTGATGATTCTCTTCAGTTTCAACAGCTGGTATTTGCTATTTAGCTGTGACATATGCATATTTAAATAAATATATATATGTCCATACATATATATATACATATATATATAATATTTTCTGTATACATATTCATATGGAGACATGGTGATATAGAGAATTAAGAGCTAGACCCGAAACCAGGAAGATCTGAATTCATGTCTCTCTTCTGACACATACTTGCTATGTAACCCTGGGGAAGTTATTTAACTTATTAGTGTTCTAGAAAACTCTCTAAGACTATAAGTTGCAGAAAAAAATGCTGAACTACATTGGTAGAGGGAGTTCTCTCATTCAGATGTTCTCCATACTATAAAATCACAGGTCCATCCCTGCTCCTATTCTGTAATCATCTCTATCCTCTGATTAGGAATTTTCCCCCCTTAGACATAATTATGATTGATACTTCCTTCCATCATCTTTAATTATTTTTATGCTGTAATCCTCTATACTTAGGTCATGAATTCATTCTCATATGGTATATCTTAAGATGCTGATATAAAGCTAATTTTTGTTAAATGGTATTCTAGTTTTCCAAGCTCTTTTTGTCAAATAGGGAGTATGTCCCTCCCCCCAGTAGTTTATATTTCTGAGTTTTTCAAACACAAAGCTACTATGTTCATTGCTTTGGGTTTTGCTCATGTTGTCCAGAAATTTGAGGTTCAGAAATTCTATGCCCTCTTTCATTTCTCCTTTTTTTCATTATTTCCTTTAAGATTCAAAACCTTTCATTCCTCTAAATGATTTTTTATATTATTTTGTCAGTTTCTTTTAAAAAAGCAATACCTTAGTAGTTTGATTAATATGGCACTAAATCCTTAACACAGTATAGGATATATACAGAAATATCAAAATATTTATTGTATTGCCACAATCCACCTATGAGCAATGAATGTCATCTCAATTATTTAACTGTCATTTTTATTTTTGTAAAGAATGCATTGTAATTGTACTTATACTAGTCTGAAATGCTCTTGTTAGGTTGACTGGCAGATATTTTATATATGTGACTATTTTGAATGGTGTTTTCCATTTTATTCTTTTGTGTTTTGTTATATGAAAATGTTGGTGATTTCTGTGGATTTTTTTCTGTACCATGCTACCTTATTAAAGCTTTTAATTTTTTCAATTAGTATTTGTTTTTGCTGATTTCCTAAGGTTCTCTAGGTAAACCTGTTATGTCATATGCAGATAAGAGTAATTTCATCTCTTCTTTGCTAATGTTTATACTTTTAAAAAATCTTTTTTTTTCTGCTATAGCTAGAATTTCCAGAGTCATGTCAAATAAGAAGAAGAGGATACATTCTTGCTTTACCCCTGTATTAACTGGGATAATTTCCAATGTTTTTCCATTATAAATAATACTAACTCTTGGTTTAGATATATACTTTGTATTGAATTAGAGAAGTGTCTTTCTATGACTCTGCCTTTCACGGTTTTTAACATAAATGAATGCTAAATTTATTGGTAGCTTTTTAAATATCTATTGATAGAATCATTTGGGTTTCTTTCTTTACGTGATTAAATAAAATGATTATTTTTTCTAATGTTAAATCATCTTTGCATTCCTAGCATAAATCCAAGTTGTTCATAGTGACTAATATTATATTTAACATTTTTGTGTCCATACTTATTAGTTATATTGGTCTATTGCTTGATTTTTCTACTTAATCCCTTCATAGTTTTGGAACCAGAACCATATTTATCTCATAATAGTATGACTTATTCTTGATCAATCTGTCTTGGCTCACAGTGATCATCATTTTCTTGCTCCAGAATTTTTCAAGGAATAGACAACAAACTCTTGTGTCCGTCTCTTGAAAAATCTCCTTCACCTTCTCTTTAAGCATGACAACAAATTTTTACTATCTTTAGTCCTTAATCACCTCCCTTATTTTCCAGTTTAAAAAAAAAAATAACCTGCAGTGGAAATCAGTAGAAGATAGCAGCAATGAAAAATACAGACTGCATAGATCAGGATGCATAGACTTTGAAGTAGGAAAGTTTATTGAGCAGTGAAATGGTCTAGAAGCTGCTATAGAGAGCAAGAACCCTCCTTTTGGTCCTGCATGTTTAGGGGTGGTGGCCGTGGGTAGAAAGGGTTACAGAAGGGTTAGCCTCTATTGGAGATTTCCAGGAAAACCCAAATTTCAGTTAAATCTAGGATGTAGAAGGAGAATTCAAGGAGAAGTTTGAGGTTGTAGGCAGTATATTCTTAAGAGAAAAGCTAGAGTTCCACAGTGGAATGGATTAAGAAAGGTCAAACTGTGCTGAAGTAGGCTCAGAAGTTATAAAATTGATCTGAATATTGTAATAGAAGTCTACCCCATCAGTTAGCTAAGATGGCATCAGTCATGTGGAAGATGTTTACAAGCTACTTATGGAAGAATCACGAGTACTGGAGCATGGGTAAACATTCTTTAACTGATTCTGACCATCTATGATGTTGGGAGAAGCTTTTTTTCCGTTGACATAGCCAGAACTATCTTTGTGTTCCAAAGGGCCTTAGTCAGCACCAGCCATGGTTTTGCTGCATTTATGTCTCAGAGAGAGAGGTTGCTCCTTCACTAATGCTTCCAGGGAGAGAATTATGCTATAAGGGCAAGAGTCAGGGACCTTCTTTTTCTCCCTTTGAAGCTGTATGGTCTGCTAGAAACAGGCCTGGGTCTTTGGTCTTTTCATTCATTCCTTTCTGTTCTAGGTGTGGGGAGAGGAGTGTCCCTGGCTGAGCATGAACCATGAGGATCTGAGACTCCAGGAATCCTGGCCAGGAGTTGCAATCATTCCAGCATTGACACTATGAGTGACAGGAGTCTGGGAATCCAGGCTAGCAGAAGCCAGCCTTGTTTCTACCTTTGAATGTGAACTTGGTGGGACCAATGCTCTGTTGACCCTAATACTCTTCCCATGCCCTAAGACTGAGGTAGTATAGAGGGGATATAATACTCCAAGTTATTGAGGAAATTGTATGTTTCTTCTTTCTATAGCTAGGAAGTAAATAAACCTGTGTAAATGTTAATCAATATTCAGTGGTTAAATGTAACTAGAATGCTAGTCACTGACCCCCCTAAATTTGAGCTGGTCGGGACTTGAGCCAAGCCAACCACAAGCCCCTTGTCATACCCTAGAATCCCTGAGAATGTGGGGCCATGGCATCCACTAAAGTCACCTCTGGGGCAGCTAGGTGGCCCAGTGGATAGAGCACTGGCCCTGAAGTCAGGAGGACCTGAGTTCAAATCCAGCCTCAGACCAAACACTTGAACTTACTAGCTGTGTGACCCTGAGCAAGTCACTTAACCTGAATTGCCTAAAACAAAACAAAACAAAACAAAAAAATAAAGTCACGTCTTCAGTAAGAACCCTTTCCCAGTTTTTCTTAATCTTATTGTCTTCCCTCTAAAACTACCGCCAACTGGTAAAGCAAGGATGTCCATTATCACCATTACTATTCAATATTGTACTAGAAATGCTAGTTATAGAAATAAGACAAGAAAAAGAAACTGAAGGAATAAACATAGGCAATGAGGAAACAAAGCTATCACTTTTTACAGATGATTTGATGGTATACTTAGAGAACCCTAGAATCTACTAAAAAAACTAGTTGAAACAATTAACAACTTTAGCAAAGTTTTAGGATATAAAATAAACTCACATAAATCATCAGCATTTCTATATATTAACAAGAAATCTAAGTGGGAAGAGATTTAAAAAGAGAAATTTCATTTAAAATAGCTTCATACTGTATAAAATGCTTAGGAGTCTACCTGCCAAGATATACACAGGAACTATATGAACATAATTACTAAAAACTTTTCATACAAATAAAGATAGATGTAAATAATTGGAGAAATTTTAATTGATCATGGGTTGTAAGCCAATATAATAAAAATAACAGTACTACCTAAATTAATTTACTTATTCAGTGCCATACCAATGAAACTACCAAAGACTTATTTTATAGAGATAGAAAAAATAATAACAAAATTTATCTGAGAGGCAACTAGGTGGCGCAGTGGATAAAGCTCTGGCCTAAGAGTCAGGAGGACCTGAGTTCAAATGCAGCCTCAGACACTTGAGACTTACGAGGTGTGTGACCCCGGGCAAGTCACTTAACCCCAATTGCCTGACCAAAAAGTGAAAAAAAAAAAGTCAAGAATATTAAGGGAATCAATGAAAAAAAAAAAGGGGGGGGGGAACAAGATGGCCTAGAAGGACCAGATCTCAAATTATAATATAAAGTGATAGTTATCAAAACAATCTGGTACTGGATAAAAAATTGAGTGCTTGGTCAATAGAATAGATTAGGCACACAATATATAGAAGTAAGTGACCACAGTAACCTGGTGTTTGATAAACCCAAAGATCCAGGTTACTGGGGAAAGAAGTCACTGACAATAATTTCTGGGAAAACTGGAAAACAGTGTGGCAGAAAGTAGGCATAAACCAACATTTCACACTGCATATGAAGATAAACTCAAAATGGTAGCATTATTTAGACAACAACATAAACAAATTAGGGGAGCATAGAAAAAATTACCCTTCAGATCTATAAATAAGGGAAGAGTTCATGACCAAATGAGAGATAGAGAAGATCAAGGGAGGTATAATGAATAATTTTGATTAAATTAAATTTAAAAAGGTTTTGTACAAACAAAACCAATGTAGTCAAGATTAGAAGGGAAACAGGAAATTGGAAAAATTTTTACAGCAAGTTTCTCTGATAAAAGTCTCATTTCTCAAATACACAGGGAACTGAGTCCAATTTATAAAAATAAAAGCCATTCCCCAATTGACAAGTGGTCAAAGGAAGTAGGTTTCAGAAAAAGAAATCAAAGCTATTAATAGTTGTATGAAGAAATGCTCTAAATCACTAATAATTAGAGAAATGCAAAGTTAAAGAAATCTGAGGTGTCACCTCACACTGATCAGATTTGCTAAGATGACAAAAAAGAAAAATTACAATGCTGGAGGGGATGTGGAAGAACAGGTACACTAATGTATTGTTGGTGGAGCTATGATCTGATCCAAGTATTCTGGAGAAGAATTTGGACTTATGCCCAAAAGGCTATATGTATACCCTTTGACTATGCAAAGCTGCTACTAGGTCTATACTCTGAAGAAGTTTAAAAAAAAAAAAAGACAAAGACCGTATATACAAAAATATTTATAACAGCTCTTTTTGTGATAGCAAAGAATTGAAAACAAAGGGAATGGCTGAACAACTGGTGGTATATGATTGTGATGGAATCCTATTACATTGTAAGAAATGATGAAGAGAATGGTTTCAGAAAAAAAACTGGGAAGATTTATATGAGCTGATACAAAGTAAAGTGAGCAGAACTAAGAGAATATTGTACACGGTAATAGCAATATTGTAATGACAATCAATTGTGAAAGACTTAGCTACTGTAATCAATATAGTGATCCATGACAATTCCAAAAAACACAAGATGAAAAATACTATCCATCTCCAGAGAGAAAATAAATGAACTTTGAATACAGATGAAAGCATATTTTCTTTCACTTCCTCTCCCCTTTTCCCCATACAACATGGCTAATGTGGAAATATGTTTTGCATGATTTAGTATGTATAATGACTATTATTCCTCTTGCCTTCTCAATGTGTGGGGGAAGGGAGAAAGGAAGCTAATTTGGAACTGAAAATAAAATTTTTAAAAATCCCCCATTTATCCTGTATATATCGGGTTTGTACATAGTTTATACATTGTGTCCCTCATTAGATTGTGAACTCCTTGACAGCAGGGATTTTTGTTGTCATTATTGCCTTTTTTGTATCCCTGGAACTTAGCACAATACTTGGAACTGTAGATGCTTAATAAATGCTAGTTGGCTGGACTTGAATTTACTCTTTGGTAATCAGATAGACAGATTTCAATGCAATGGCTTTGTTGCAGGGGTGTTTTAGATTATTGTGGTTCCTTTGACTTTGTTTTTTACCTAGTACACTAGATTATTCACAGTGATTTTGCAGAAGAAAAACAACTCAGTTAAAACTCCCAGAATTTTATAAATATTCTGTCAAATAAGTTGATATTTTAATTAATTTTATCCTGTATTGGACATTTGAATCAGCAAACAATGAACACAGTAACATCTTGTATTCTGGATATCTCTCAGTCAGTTGTGTGAATGTAAAGATTTGGTATGCTGTATAATCACCTATAAAAGCTTTTTCATATTTTTATCAAGGATATTGTCACTGAAAGTAGGCTGATTACATATCAAGAAGAGGGATAGGTCAAAGCATACCTGTTAGGTAGTTTTGAAAGGTAGCAATCCAAGCTATCAACAATCACATGAAAAAAATGTCCCAAATAACTTAAAATTAGAGAAATTCAAATTAAAGCAACTTTGAGGTTGTATTTCATGCCTATCAGACTGGCAAACATGACAAAGAGGATAATGACAAATATTAGAGGACCACTGAGAAAACAGGTACATATACTAGGCCACTTTGAGTGGAGCTATGAATTGACCCAGCCATTGTGGAAAGCAAATTGGAACTACACCCAGAAATCTACCAAACTGTTAATACCTTTTGATCTAGCTATATCACTGCTAGGTCTGTGACCCTAAAGACATCAAAGAACAAAGAAAGGCTCTATATGTACAAAAATATTTATAGCAGCTCTTTTCTGGTAGGCAGAATTACAAACTAAGTGGTTGTTCTTAAATAGGGAAAGGCTAAACGATAGTATATAAGTATAATGGAATATTGTCATACCATAAGAAGTGATGAAATGGTTAATTTCGGAGAAATCTGGGAAGATGAGCAAAGTGAGAAGAACTAAGAGAACAATTTATACAATGATAATAACATTACAGAGAAAAACAGCTTTGAAAGACTTTAGAATTCTGATTAATTCAGTGATCAACCATGAATCCAAAAGAATGAAATGAAATTGGGAGGGGGGAGAAGTGGGAGGGGGAGAAAATTTAAAACTCAAAATCTTATGGAAGTCAATGTTGAAAATTAAAAATAAATAAATTAATTATCCAAAGAAAAAAAGAGAGAATGAAATGAAATGCAATGGTTACCTGTTGATAGAGATGCAAACTCAATGTGTAGAAAGAGACATATTTTTGGACATGACTAATGTGGGAATTTGTTTTGCTGGACTATATAGATGTATCTTGAAAGATTTGGTTTTCAGAGTATTTATGTTTGGTTTTTAAATTTGCTCGATGGGGTTGGGTAAGTGGGCAGTGGTTGCAGGGGCAGATTAATAAAATACTTGTCACTTGAAAAATAAAAGTAATAAACTTCATTTTTAAGAAAACGAGGGATAAAACATGTACACTGAATGCTGCAGTGGTACCTACAGAAATTTTAAATGTCTAGAACATGTATCCCTTATGAAAGATTTGAAGGAGGTCATGGACATAATTATCACAGAATATGGTGTAGTTTGATTGGGATTTGCACCATTGAGAAGGGTGCATCACAACAGCGAGATCACAGAGCCAATGAAACATTAAGCAAAATAATTAGAAATGTGTGCATCCATATCAAGAAAAGTGTATTAAACATTTCTCTTGTCCAGGCCCTCCCACCCCAAAATACATACATGTTTTTGGCATTTAGAGAAATCTTTTCAGCGTGCTTACCTGGCTTCCGAATCAGGCCTCTGGTGACGTGCCAAATTTCACGTTAGCATATCGCTATGATTGTTCCTAGTGGCTATAAACACTAATCATAAAGCAGCCATCCCTGTAACTTCAAGAGGAAAACCCCCCACAAAAAAATTAACACTTTAAAGCCAGGCCCTGAACTCAGAAGAACAAAATGCTACTTATTTAAATAGATTTTATTTTTAGCTGCTACTCTTCATCTTAAATTACTCAGGTCTTTCATTACTCCGTTACCTGTGTTTTTATTATGATACAGTAAGTTAATTATTCTTGGAAGGTGAGGATAGTAGGACAATAAAAGAAGAGAAACTCGTTCCAGATACCCGGTACAAGTAAAACATGCCTAGAGAATTCTAGGGCAAAGTGTGAAAATAGATCCCTCTCCCTAGACCTTTAAACTTCATTGGTTTATTATGAAATTATCTTTTTTTTCAATTAATAAGCATTTATTTTTTCTTAAACTCCATTTAAAAAAAACAGGTTTATTGTCGTGATTGTCCTTTTATTTCAGTAATGTCGGACTTTTTGTGACCCCATTTGGGGTTTTCTTGGCAAAGATATTGTAATGGTTTGCCATTTCCTTCTCCAGCTCATTTTACAGTAGAGGAAACTGAGGCACACAGAAGTAAGTGACTTGCCCAGGGTCACACAGCTAATAAGTGTCTGAGGCCAGATTTGAACTCATGAGGAGTCTGCCTGATTCTAAACCCAGTACGCTATTCACTGCACCACCTAGAAATAGTATTAATGAATACTGTATAAATGATGGCATAATTTATACAATTAGTTATTTAGTAGGACATTTGTGCTTCTAAGGTGCTAAAAGAACAAGATCTTCACTGTTTTGGGTAGATCCTCTACAGAGGATTTATGTTTTGTTTTTGTTTTTTTGGTCTAGGCAATGGGGTTAAGTGACCTAGGGTCACACAGCTAGTAAGTGTTATGTATCTGAGGCTGGGTTTGAACTCAGGTCCTCTTGAATCCAGGGCTGGTGCTCTATCCATTGAGCCACCTAGCTGCCCCACCCTACAGAGGATTTATGAAAAAACGTGGGTAGGAATCAGAGCTTGAAAAAGTGTATAGTTGTGAGGTATCTATTGAGGCACATAATAGGAAAAGGTCAATATTATGATGTTAAAGATTTATAACAGCAGAGCTCATCTATAAGGAATTAAATATCTGTTCTAATTAACCTTACTCCAAACCAAATTTTCAGTAAACTTTAGAGGCTTCTGATTTTTATTAAATTGAAAGCCAAAAAGTAGCAATGGTTCACATTGTTTATTACATCCCAAAAGGCACAGTGACTAGAATGGATGAATTGGTGTATTTCAATAGGGAGGACTCCTACTTAATCACTTCAAAAGGCCTAGAGTGCTTCTCCTACTAGTGCAGATCAAAATTTTAAAATTCTCCGAAATTAGTGAGAGTTGTGAGAAAAGCTTGGTAGCTAAAGTTTAATACTGGCATGAAATGAAACACCTATAGGCTATCTAACAGTTAACAAGAAGAGATTTTACTTAGCCACAACAGGGGAAAGATATTTGACTATGCTATTCAGCAACGATATCACATAACATTCAGTGTAACACACTCCTCTGCCCCTTCTTTGCCCATGACTATCCTCTTGACTTTTGTCAGGGACAAAACAAGGTCAACAGTGAGCCTTTGGAATCATGGTTGATCACTGAACTGAACAGAGAAAAAGAGGAAGAAGAGGAAAAAAATCAGCAAGCCAATCAATACATCAAAAAAGTCTGAAAATATATTCAGTTTTCCACACCCGTGGCCCTCCCAACTCAGCAGACACTTGAATATATTCCATTATAAGCACTGGGATAGGACTTTAAAGGATGGTTTAAATGACTAGATAAAGAAACAAATTATGGGACATCCTGTCAGTCACAGAGGTGCCCTTTTCAGAAATACTGTACACCACAGTATGCCTAAGTAACTGAAGTCCCAAAGCCCATTAGTATGGGATCCTCTTCTCATTGGTGAAGATCAATGTCCTGTGCTGATGTGAGGGGTGGGGTGGAATCTCAGATCTCTTGAGTCTCTTCAAGTTGTGTAATTATTCAGGTGCTCATGGTTTCTATTTTGGAGAAAAGATGAGTGATGCCAATCCAACTTCTCTTTGTTACTGAAGGGAAAATGAGACTCTAGGAAAAAGTAGACATGAGAGGAGCTAGCAGTCTCCAGCATGTCCATATACTCAGTTTGCTACACTAGAGACTTGGGAGAACTTCTTGAGTAAGATCTGAGATTTTCTCTCTTGTTTGAGCTGAGCTACCTTGATCCCAATGGGAGAGCTACTTCACTCTGTATTGTTTGGTATATATTCATCTATGCGTATTTTCTCTGATTACTATTTTCTAATGACTTGGATAAATGGATTTCCTTACTACTCACTATTTGTGTTCATTGTTGATCTGGTATTTGGTGGGAAGAGAGTCAAGCAATGGATATAAAGCTTGAATTTTCCTTTCCCCATTAATGAATAATGATTAGAAGTTTAACTTGAACCTGAAAACTATATCTCTCAACTAATAATATTTAAGAGAGCAGACAGATATAATTCTAGCCCAAAACCCCTTCTCTAAGAGGAGAGCAGGGTGGCGAAGTTCCCGGCACCAACCTCCTGTTGCCCATCTTGGCAGGAATTCAAGTGTCCCCTGGAGAAGAGGCTGGGGGGAGGGGGTGGGGGTGGGGGGTGGGGAAAGAGGCTAGAGATGTCTATTCTGTCTCTGTTAGAGCCACATAATAATACCCCCTTGAGACACATGGGGGACAGCCTTGTTACACCTATGAAGGATTATAAGAGAAATAGAGAGAAAGAAGAGAGAAGGCAATTTGGGGTGAAAAAGAAACAGAGAAGAAAGAAAAGATAATGGGGTACAGAGAGGGAGAAATGAGGAAAAAGGGAGAGGGAAGAGAATGAGCAGTAAGAAATGGAGGACTGGAGGAACAGTAAACACATGGTTGAGGTTTAGAATCCAAAATCATGCAAGCCATATGTGGTCTGATAGTATACAGTGATAAAGGGCCAATTATCACAAACATTTTTGCATAGGAAACCACATATGAATATGTGTGCCATCCTTATCAGTAAGTGTAGAGGAAAATAAGATGGGTTAAGTAATTTGAAAGTACTGAAGAATTCACATATCAAAGAATTTTTTTTTAAACAATTAAGCAAATATGTATTGAGCCTGCCCATTCTGTCCAAGGCATAATGCTGGGTTATTGAAGAGATACAAAGTATAAGACAATTTAGCAAGTACTTAATAAATACCTTGTGTATGCTGATGAGGATAATATATTTCCTCAAAAAAGGGAGATAGGATAATGATGTAAAAATTTCAAATTTTAAGGAAATTGTAAATTTTGAGAAAGCAACAGGATTAGACTGTTTTCTCAAAATTTACTACCTCATTAAAATTCAAAACTTTTAAATCTGTATCCTATCCCCCTCTTTTAAGCACTATCGCAAAGGTGAAGAAGATAGATACTATCTAATAAAGGACACAGACTATTAAGGGGACGGGAAACCTACAGAAACAACCTTAAGACAAAATGGGAAGTGATTTCGTGTCTGCCAAGAAGAGCCACAAAATCCCTTGCTAAGTCTAAGAAAAGGTTATTTGCTCTTGGATGCTGTCAGGATAGAGGAGGTGGCTGGAAAGGACAGCTTCATCAGGCAAAGAGTCTTGGGGATGTGGGAGAAAGCCACTATTTCAGGTTAAAAGAACAATGTGAGCAAAAACATGAAGATAGTTCTACTCCAAGTATTTATTAATGATCATAATAGCTAGTATTGAAGCGTATTAAGCACCTGCTTGCCCTAGGCACTGTGATAGGCACTAAAGGAACCTATATTCTTTTTCTTTTTTTTAATAATAAAGTTATTTATTTATTTTTAGTTTTCAATATTCTCTTCCATAAAATTTTGGGTTCCAAATTTTTCCCCCATCTCTCCCCTCACCCGATGGCATGTAAATTGATATAGGCTCAACATATACATTCATGTTAAACCTATTTTCACATTAGTCATGTTGTAAAGAAGAATTAGAACCAATGGGAGAAACAAAAAAAAAAAAAAACTGGAGAAAGAAGAAACAAAAAAAAAAAGAAAAAGAGAGAAAGAGAGAACAAATAATATGCTTTGATCTGCATTAAGATTCCATAGTTCTTTTTCTGGATATGGACAGCATTTTCCATCACGAGTGTTTTGGAGTTGTCCTAGATCCTTGCATTGCTAAGAAGAGCTAAGTCTATCAACGTCAGTCATCACACAATGTGGCTGTTACTGCGTACGGTGTTCTCCTGGTTCTGCTCACTTCAGTCAATATCAATTCAAATTCGTCTTTCCAGGTTTTTCTGAAGTCTGCCTGCTCATCATTTCTTATAGCACAGTAGTATTCCATTACATTCATACACCACAACTTGTTCAGCCATTCCCCAACTGATGGGCACCCCCTCAATTTCCAATTCTTTGACACCACAAAAAGAGTTGCTATATTTTTGTATAGGAAACTACATTTTACTAAGCTGATTTATGAGTATTTGGTCTCTTCTGGCTGGAGCAGAGTGCTTTTGGAAGAGAGTTATGTGACATAAGGCTGGTGAAGTAGGGCTTTGTTAGAGTACAGAGGGCCTAAGAAGTTTAGACTTTAATTGGTGTGCAATTGAGAGCTCATAAAAGTTTTTGAGTAGAAGAGTGACATAATCAGATCTGTGTGAAAACAAGACTAATCTGGCACTAATGTACTCTCATTAATGATTTCCTAATCACCAAATCCAGTGAGTGGCCAGTTTTCAGTCCTCATTCTCTTTGGTTATTGGTAGTTTGGGGTTGGGTCTGGCAAGACTCTAAGCAGAAAGAGCAATTAGGAAGTTATCGCAATAGTCCAGGTGAATGATAATGAAGTCTTGCATTCGAGCATTGGAGGGATGATAGTTGAAATAAAGAGGAAGGGATAGATAGAAGAGAAATTATGGAGGTAGAATTGACAGAAATTGGTAACTAGATATGGGAGGTGAGGAAGAAAGAAGAGTTAAAGTTACCAGCAAAGTTTGGAGTATACCTGACTCGGTAAATGGTGGAACCATTGGAAAGATCAAGTTTTGGTTGACAAAGACAGTGTGTGGTTTTGGGTATGCTAAGTTTAAGGTGCCACTGGGGCATGCTGGGGAGAGCGTCCATTGGACAGTTGGAAAGGTGAGTCTAGAATTCAAGATAACTGAAAGCTAAATATAGAGGTCTGGAAATATAGTGATGATAGCTGAAATTGTTAGAGTAACAATGGTGGTGATGATGATGATGATGATGATGATGATAATTAACATTTATATAGTACTTACTATGTACCAGGCACTTTACAAATATTATTTCATTTGACCCTCAGAATAACCTTGTAGAAGAGGTGCTATTATTATCATCTCCATTATATAGATGAGGAAACTGAGGCAAACAGGAGTTAAGTGTTTTGCCCAGTGTCACAGAGATAGTAAGTGTTTGACATGAGGTCATCCTGACTCCAGGCTTAGCATGCTATCCACTGCCCCACTTAGCTGAATGAAATTGTAAAAGAGAGAATGTAAAGGAAGGAGAGTCTCCTGGATGGAAGAAGAATATTAATATTAAGGGATCAGGAAGAGGAGGCAACAGTGCAGAAACAGAAGGCTTCATTAGGGAAATAGGCAAACTATGAAAGTGAAGTTTCAGGGAAATCCAGGGAGGAGAGATTGATTATAAAGGAAGAGATAATTGGTAGTGTCCAGTGCTGCAGAGAAGTCAAGCAGAATGAAGACTGAGGAAAGATCACGGGATTTCAAACAATTTCTTTGTGCCAGCCACCATGTTAAGTATTTGGGATTCAAAGAAAGGTAAAAGACAGTCTCTGCACTCAGGAGCTCACAATCTAATGGAAAAGACAAAATGCAAATAAATATTTATAAACAAGTTATATGCAGGAAATGGGAAATAATCAACAGAAGAAAGGCACTGGAATTAATAGGGATTGGGGAAGACTTCTTGCAGAAGAACAGATTTTAGCTGAGTTTTGAAAGAAACCAGGAGATGGGGATGGGGAGAGATAGATAGATAGAGAGACAGAGAGAGAGAGAGAGAGTTTTCTTTGACAGTGTCAAAGTAAATTGATACAGGCTCAACATATACATTCATGTTAAACCTATTTTCACATTAGTCATGTTGTAAAGAAGAATTAGAACCAATGGGAGAAACAAAAAAAAAATTGGAGAAAGAAGAAACCAGTGAAAATGCAGTTATTATTGAGAACAGAGAGATGGAGATGGAAACCAGAAAGTAATGGTTGCTTTAGGAGTGAATGGCAGGATGGGAGATGAGCAGTCAGTGAAACTTAGGCTACTTTTTCAACAAGTTTATCAGTGAAAATGAGGAGGAGATGACAGGATGATACTTCTGTAGTTTGAGGGATTAGAGGGATCAAGGAAAGACTTTTTTTCAATTCATAAGATATTGGCCAGTTTGTAGGCACATGGGCAAGAACTTTATTTCAAGAAAAAAAAATCTAGTTAGAAACAAATAGTACTTAATTCAATTCAGTAAGACAGTGCAAAGCAATTGAGGACCTGCTTGGATCTGAAGACACAAAGTCAAAAATGAAAGAACCCTCACTCTCAAGGAAATTACATTCTCCTGGGAAGATACAACATGTACACAAACATTAAGCATATTGTCTTGGGGGCACTGTGCTAGGGATAGGCATGAGCAAGAATATACTACTGTTATTTATCAATTAACAAAAGAGCCCTTCTATTAACTTTAACAAGATAATATCAAAAGTGTACATTTTATTCACTGTGAGTTTTGTTACTGCTTGACCTTTTTCAATTCAATTCAACAAGCATAAGAATGACAAAACCAAAAAGTAATCTCTGTACATTCTTTTATAGAATGTACAACTATGCATAGTCATGTATGTTTTGGTTTTCCTTTTTTCACTCTGAATCATTTCCTATAGAGAGGCAACAGTAGCATCATGGATACAGAGTCAGTCAGGAAAACCTGGGCTACAATTCCACTTTTGACACATAATTGGCTGTTTGATGATTGGCATTTTTCTTAATCTCTTGATGATCTAGGTAACTCTGAATGCCATAATTTTGAAGAAGGTACTGACCTGTGTTGATACAAGGAATTTCCTTATCTGTGGTTCTGTATACCTATAAAATCACCTATCTGATCCCTATCTCCCATCCCCTATCATTTCATAGATGTCCTTCCATATTTCTCAGTATTCTTTATATTAACCGTTATTTATTGCACAATAAGATTTCATTACCTTCATGTACCATGATTTATATAGCCTGTGCCCAGTTATTGGGCACATTATTTCCAGTTTTTTTTGTTATTATGAATAACTGCTATGAATATTCTTATACAGACAGGTCCTTTCTGTTACCAAATGTTTTGGGGGTTTAAAGTTAGAAGAAGGATTACTTGGCACTTTTTGGTGATTTTTTATTGTAAAACTGCACATTGCTTTCCAAAATTGAAGAATAAATTACTAACTTCACTAGTCCTGAGGTAATGTATGTAAATCACTTTGCCAGTCTTAAAAAGCTAGTATGATTATTAGTTTGTATGCCTATTTCCAAAGGAAACATATTGAAAAATTTAACAGTTCAACAAACATTAAGTACCTAATTATGTACTAGGCTCTTAAAAAAGACCTGGGTTTACAAAGATTAAAAAAAAGAACCAGTTTCTGCCCTTGAGGAGTTTATATTCTACTATAGGAATCCAAATGTAAACACACAGATAAATATAAAGTAAGTATGATGTAATTTCAAGAAGCTGTGAATAACTGGGGGGGTGAGGGGGGGGTGCTCCTTCTTAGTCCAGGAATATGATAAACTGCCAAAATGCCTATAGAAGTTTCACATGAGAAACTAGCTTCTGTAGGTTTCTCCCCCTAAGGCACGAGAGAGAGGTGTGGGAAGTGGTTGAAATTCATTGAGATATGGTTTAATGTTTGCAGATAGCTTCCAGAACAAACTTAAATTAGCTATATGTATGGCTTAGTGATGCTACAACTGACAGTTTCAATGAGTTCATCCAATGGCTTTCATTGCTTTTTTGTTTTGTTTTGTTTTGTTTTGAGAGCCAATTGGACTTAAGTGACTTGCCCAGGATCACACAGCTAGTAAGTGTCTGAGGCTAGATTTGGACGAAGGTCTTCCTGACTCCAGGGCCTGAGCCTATCCACTGTGCCACCTAGCTGCCCCCATCCAATGGCTTTCAAGGAGATCTAAGTTAATCAAAGATTCCCTGCTGATTTTTCTGCCTACCAAAAGTCTCTCCCCACTTCAGCACATTCTCTACTCAGCTGTAAGAATGACCTTTCTGAAGCACAAATCTGACCATGACATACACACACACACACACCACTCAATAAATTCCAGTGACTTCCTATCACGTGCATGCAAGATCAAATATAAAATCTTCTGCTTGGGGTTCAAAGCCCTTCTTAACCTGCTCCTCCACCTCCCCCCACTCTTGCATCCAGTGACAATTGACCTTGCTATTCCCAGGAACAAGGCACTATGACTCCCAACTTCGGGATTTTCTCTGGCTCTCTCCCATTCAGGGAGTACTCTTGCTCCTTATCTCCATCTCCAGGTTTCTCTGGCTTCCTTCAAGTCCCAGTTAAAATCCTACCTTTTATAGGTAGGATTGTATGCCTATTTAATTCCTCTTTAATTCTAGTGCCTTTCCATTTATTATTTCCAATGTATCCCATCTTGAGCTTGTTTGTACATATTTATTTGTACCTTGTCTCCCCTGTTAGATTGTGAGCTCCTTGAGGGCAGCAACTGCCATTTGCTTTTCTTTGTATCCCCGGTGCTTACACAGGGCGTAATAAATACTTATAGACTAACTCACCAACTGACATGACCTCATCCAAGTATAAAGCATATGATGAATTAATGTTCTCACCTGGATAAATAATGTTCTCACCTGGATAAACTCTCAGAGTTTAATAACATCTAGTCATTTACTTTAAGCTAAGGTAGGGTAACACTGATTGATTCAATTGACCCCTACCATTAAACATAAAATGGCATAGCTTTACTTCTTAATTCCAGGCCCTGATACATTGGGTAAAGGGTAGAATATGTCAGACTTATATATGTAGTGACTTAAAAGGTGATCTTAGAAATCACAATGAAAAATAAATTCCATGAGGTTTTTATAGTCATCCTTACAAATAGTTAAAGGCGGTTTTCCATTTTTCTTGAGGATACAGTTTATGAATAAAGGAGTTCCTCTAGTACTGGTAAAACCAAATAACTCTAGAAACTTTCAACTGCCTGATTTCATTCCTCCAAACACAGGGCAGGAGAGACTACCATCAGTAGGTCAAGAAAATAGTCCAGCAGTATCAGTACCATCAGCTGTGGACAAAGTGGCTTTTTGTTTCTTGACCTTTCTTCTCTCATTGTTCTTAGCTCTGCACCAAGCAACAATGTGCTTAGCAACTTCTGCCTAACTAGATTTTTCCTATCCTTTATATTTAAGGCTAGTGGTCATGTAGAATTATAAGATAGGAATGGGACTTTAGAAATCATTTTACACACACACACACACACACACACACACACACAGCTAGTAAACAGCAGAAATGGAATCTAAACCTAGATCTTCCAACTTCAAATTTATCCCTTTTTTTTTTTTTGCCCACTACCAGAGAACCGAAGGTCAGAGAGCTACTTGACCTAGAGCTATACAGCTTGTCTCAGAACAGTGTATTGGAAAGACCACTGTGATATGGCCGACCATGTCTTCCATATCATTATCATTAAAGTTCTGGAAAAACTATGTGTTCTACCATGCATTTGAATTGAGTACCTACATTTTTTTCATGAAGATTTCTGAATTTGGCATGGGGATAGGGGGAGGGGGGTTCAAATCCTTATTCTGCTAATTGCTAGTCATTGAAGCACTTTAAGCCTCAGTTTCCCCATCTGTAAAAATTAGGGAATTGTACTATATGGCCTCTAAGACCCCTAAAGCTTTAAATCTAGGATCCTAGGATACCAAGTTTTACACTTCTAAATAAGCTATGCTGCTTGCCTTGAATACATCTATGGATATGCCTATCAATAATATAATATTCGTAGGAATATCTTGGGTTATGTTTTCAAGAATACACAAAAAGGGAATTTCATTGTCAGGGAACATTTTATGGAAAATAATGAACGTCCCAGAAATCTTAGTGCAGGCTTAAGTTTTAACATAAAAATCCCTTTTGATGACTTTGCACTTTAAAATACATACTGTATGTTCCAAGGCTAGGAGATTCCTTAGGTTAAAACTCATTCTGTTTAAGAAACAAAGTCACTTCCTGAGAACCATGTTTGCAAAGATCTGACCAATAACTCCTTTTTTTATGACAGCTTGCTAAATCTCTTAAAGAAAAGGGAGAGGTTTATGACAGAAATGTCGATAAAAGCTTTAACTACAAATGTGTGGTTAGCTCCATTTCAGTCACTCAAGTCAACTTCTACCTATATTTATGGGTTTGATTGCATAATATATGAAATTTGTGGGAAGTACCAGGATGATAAGGTTACACAGACAAGTTATTTAAGCTTGAAAATAAACTGCCCCTTGTGATGATGGGAAACCAGGTTGAAGGCTACTTTGAAGGAGAAATGAAAAATAAAGCTTTAATTTTCCTTGGGTTTCCTCTTATCCTTTAATTGCATGAGATGATTAATCATTTTTGGAACTTCCAGTGGAGTGATTTAACAAATTAATTTACCTTCTGGGAGAGATCAGCTTAACCCTGCCGCCCCCCAACAGTGAATTAGATGTGAAAAATTAATTATAAACATTTGATGGTATTCAAATCTGCTGAAAGAATCTGCTGTTTCCTAAATATCATGGTGCCTCCAAAGAATGGTTGTCTCCCCTGCCTAATTCAGTAACAGGGAAGCTGTTTTACCAGCAAATGTGACTTGATCAATAGACCTTGCATTTGCCACAAGAAATGACCTTTCCTGGTTAATGTGTAACCGATGATTGTTCCTTTAAAGGAGTCTGAATTTTATGTAGAAATACACCGTCTCCATCCAGCACCCTAAAACACTAAAGCATGTCAAATGGTCCTATAAAGTCACAACATTATATATTGCATTATATAGTGGTCAGAAGACATATCTGTTTTGCCTCTACAGTGTTTCAAGTTCTTAAGGGAATGCAGTAACTTTGCTGTAAGGTTTAAACATCTCGGGAAATCAAGGACATCATTTTTTTTACTAGTTTCTTTTTAAAAGCATTAATGGTGGCAGTGAAGGATGTTGAGTGATAACCCAGTGGTAGAAGGAAAAGTACTCCATTCTACTAAAAGCAAATTACCCGAAAATCTTTGTTGTGGAAAATTAAAACTAATGACATGTTCATGCTGTATTGCAAAACTGCCTGTAACCCAATTTCCCAGCGTGAGATGCGGTTTATTTTCAAACTTAAATAACTCGTCCATTTAATAATTTACTTTTCCCCATTTACTGAAAAAAAAAAAAGAGAGCCACTGAAAACACCTAGCTTTCTATACCATTAATTGGCAAGAGCAAGCAAAAGCCAAAGAATTTTCAGCATTTTGGCTATTCTCTTAAAAAAAAAAAAGATTAAGCTGATTCTACACAAGATCACACACGTGCATATACATGTATGAATTCATTCAACTTTCTTACAAATCTTTGTTTTCCTCTTTTGAAACCAATTTCCACAAAAAATTTCTGCCTTCTTAGATTTGTAATGGCTGTTTTTTTATGGGATCTCTATATCTCCATCTCCATATACATCTATACATACATTTATAGATGTATATGTACATACACAGAGACACAGACAGAGACACACAATCTCTCTCTCTCTCTCTCTGGTTTTCTGTGACAAGTGAATTAATCAGGTGATTGAGACTGTGGCCAAGGACACTCCAGTCCCACTCCATTGTACTGGATGGCACCCGGCAGTGTATTTAGATTAGCCTGGAGAGAATTTGCCAAGGTGACAAAGAAAGGTAAGCTCTCTCCTGTTTCTGGTAAACACCCTTATTGTTCTCCATCCCTGCTGGCTGGAATGAAAGCAATGCTACAAAGCTAATTACTACTATAATGAAAGAAACCACTCATGGATTTGGAATGTGCTAATTCAGTTGGGTCAGAAACCCTGTAGATATCATTTTTTCCCCCTTATACAGGTGTGCCTGGCTTTACTCATTGTTTTTAAGTTATGTGGTTAAATGCCAAAATAATAATGATTAATATTCTTCCTGACAGTTTCTTATTGTCCTTTGAGTTCTCTAGCAGATACACACACACACACACACACACACACACACACACACACACACACAAATTGCCACACACAGGTTGACAAAGTAGTAACTAGGCAATTTTGACTCTACAATGTGACCGGGACACCATCATTATGGCCCTTTCCACTGAAAATCCCGATTTAAGCAAATAATAATAATTGCACTAATTTTTCATCTTTACTGATCTTTTGGTTTGGTGATCATATTCTTTTCCAAATATATCCCCTCTTCTTCCCCTCAGCCTGATAGCCATCCCTTATAACAAAGAATAAAAGAGAAAGAAGAAAGTTCAATAAAACTAATCACCCCATCACCCGAGTTTGGTGGTATATGGAATACTCCAAACCCATATATTATTCCTCACCTCAATTAATTTAGAAAAATAAGGAGGCTAAAAGAGACCTTGGGTTTCATCTGGTTTTACCTTACATCTTACCAGAGAATATCTAATTTTAAAAGAACTTATCAGCAGTACATCCTACGGTTTTCATTGTCCCAAATTTTTGCCTACAAGATTTACAAAGAGTTTTAAAGATAATAGACTCGTAACAACCCAGACAAGTAGGACTAGCACTGTTCCCATTTTAAAGATAAAGAAATTGAAGTGTGGTGAGGTTAAATCCTGACTCCAAATCCATACCACCTAATTTCCTTCCAATCAAATCTGAATCTTTACCTTCATTTTAATAATCTCCTTTCCTCCAGATTTTAGTGATATGGAAAAGGAATAATTTTTCTCCTTAGAAAGTTAGAAAAATTCCAACTGGAGGCTCTTTTAATAGCTTTTCATTTTTTCCCCATAGAGATTACTTACAGACTCTATTATTTTGTTACCAGAATTTTAAAACAACTTTTAATCAGTTGGTTTGGGGTATTCTACTGTAAACCATGTGGCTTCTTGAATAGTATATTTCAATTTAACATTTAAAGTTTAGACCCCTTTCAGAAATGAGATTTTTCCTAGTTACCAGGATAAGAAATTATGAGAAACAGGTTAGAAATTAACCTTTGATCATGATTATATGTATTAGGTAAATTTGATTTTAAAATGTCAAAATTGATTTAATTTTTTACTAAGATAACCATTTTGACCTATGTGAATATTAATGAAAACTCTCCTAATTACAGCTGTTATCTCAGGTAGCCTAAAATGATCTTTCAGCTATAATTAGACTTGAAGGGAAAACTGAAAAGACCCTCAATAAAATGCTGTCACAAGTTCCCCCCAAACTGCTTACCTGTAATTAAGTTGCATTTGCTGAGCTGATATACTTTAAAAGGAGCATTAACATTACAAAGCTCAATTATTCATGGTCAAACATAGTATATGCAGGTCCTTGCAACAAAGCAGTATTCTCTTTTACAATTGTTATTTTTGAAGTATCTTCAAACAGAACTAACACACCATTGTCTAGGTAAACAGGCATAGCTCTGGGCTGATTTACTGTTTACTTGATTGGTCTATGTTCCCACAGGGCTCAGTCTCAACTTATACCCACTTTACTTCCCCAAACAGAGACTCCAAACTACAGAAGGTTTGTACACAATCAAATCACTATCTTAAAAAGGTTTCCCTCAACACAATTTTTTTTTTTTAAGTTCTCTGCATTCCTTCTGTCTTACCCCCCTGGTCTTATGCGTAGTTTAGTTATGCGGGATTTGTTAAGAAATTTTCACAAACATTTTTAAATGAGCAAAGAGAGAAAGACAAAGAAGTTAGTTGAAATCAGAATGTGTTTATCCTGGAGCATCTATGAATAACCTCTTTTAATCAGTGCCCAAGGAAAAATAGACCTAATAGTTTACGTGATGCCTATCTCAAAAGGGTTCAAACTGCTTTGCATATTAAAAGTTAAGTCAGTGAATAGTTTGCTTCTATAGATGTGCCCTTCAGTTAGTATGGCTTGTTACCATAGAAACTTTGCTATGCTGTGCGGTCGTTCTAGAGTTAAGGCTTTCTTGGAGAATATACAAAACCTGTCCATTGTGCCATTCTTTCTCACAACTCATGAGCCAAAAAAAAAAAAAATAAAAGGTAACCACAAACTTAGGCTGATACTAGATACTAGGAAGAGAATCTCTCTGTATTACCAATCACTCATAATCACACAGAAATTCAGAATTGGAAGTGACCTCTGTAGCCACCTAATCCAAACTAGAATCGTGACATACATCCAAAGTGATCATACAGCTTTTGCTTGAAGACGTCCAGTCAAAGATCTACTTTTGGATAGTGCTAATGGTTGGGAAGCATCAAGCCTGCCATCCCTTTACAAAAACAAAACAAAACAAAACAAAACAAACTTTCATTTATTGCTTCCAGGAGCCAAACAGATCAAGTCTGATCTCCTTCCCACAAGAAAGCTATTCAAATGTTGAAAACAACTTGAATGATTCCTCTCAGTCTTCTCTTTTTCAGATTAAACATTCTCACTTTCTTCCACCAGATTGAGGGCTCGGCAAAGCCTTTTACCGTCCTGGTTACCCTCTTCTGGACACTCTACAGGTTGTCAATGTCCTTCTCAAACTGTGGTGCCTAGAACTGAACACAGTACTCCAGATGTGGTCTGACAAAGTCAAAGTCAAATGGAGTCTGGCATGGCCTGTTTTTGATAAAAAAACATGCTGCTGTCTGTAATCACTACTTCCTTTTTTTTTAACTGCCCCCAATCCTTCTTTGTCCCCACCCAATTAAAAAAAAACATTTTTATTTAAAGTTTTGAATTCCAAATTTTATCCTTCCCTACTTCACTCCCCTTCCCCCTCACTGAGACCAGAAACAATCAGATATAGGTTATACATGTGCAATTGTGTAAAACATTTTCATATTAGTTATTTTGTAAAAGAAGATTTTAATAAAAGAAAAAAACAAAAGAAAATGAAAAATAGTATGCTTCAGTCTGTATTCAATCAATATCAGTTTTTTCTCTGTATGCAAATAATATGCTTCATCATTAGTCCTTCAGATTGTCTTGGATTATTGTATTACTGACGATAGCTAAGTTATTCACAATTCTTCATCGAATAATCTTGCTGTTACTGTGTTCAATGTTCTCCTGGTTCTGTTCATTTCACTATGCATCACTTCATGTAAGTCTCTCCAAGCTTTTCTGAAATCATCTTATAGCACAACAATATTCCATCAAAATCCAATACCACAGCTTATTTAGCTATTCCCCAATTGATGGGCATCCTTTTGATTTCCAATTCTTAGCCACCACAAAAAGAGCTGCTATAAATATTTTTGTATAAATAAGTCTTTTTTCCTTTTTTTGGATGTCTTTGGGACATTATGCATTTGAGTTTGAATTAATTTTTCGTTATTGCATTCAGAAACCTTTTACTATTGCCATTTTTTTTTGCAATCTCATATGGGGTTGAAACCTACAATTTAAGAAGCACTGGTCTATGGTACCTTTTGTTTTGTCTGAGATCATGATTGCTATTCTGCTTCTTTGCTTCAGCTGAAGCATAATAGATTCTGCTCCAGCCCCTTACCTTTAGCCTGTGTTCGTCTCTCTGCTTCAAATGTGTTTCTTGTAAACAACCTATTATAGGATTCTGGTTTTTAATCCATTCTGCTATCCAACTCCGTTTTATGCTGAGTTCATCCCATTCACATTTATAGCTATGACAACTGTGTATTTCCCTTCATGCTATTTTTTGCTTGTTTATCCCCCTCTCTCCCTTATCCCTCCCCACCCTTTCCCTCATCACAAATGTTTTACTTCTGATCACTGCCTTCCCCAATATAACCTCCTTTTTATTAGTCTCCTCTCCCCCTTTTATTACCCCCAGCACTTTTTACTTCCTTATAGGGTAAGATAGATTTCTGTATCCAACTAAGTGTGTATGTTATTTCTTCTTTGAGCTAATTTTGATGAGAGTAAGGTTTAAACTTTGCTTGCAAACCCACCCCACCAACTCATCTTCTACATTATAATAACTCTTCATGCCTCTTTTACATGGGATAATTTACCCCATTCAATCTCCCCCCTCCTTCTTCCAGTGCAATTCTCTTTCTCACTCCTTCATTTTTTGGGGGGGGTATTATCCCATCAAAAGTCACTTTGTATCCACACCCTCTATCTACATATACTCCTTCTAATTGTTCTTATAGTAATAAAGTTGTTAAGAGTTGCAAATACTATTTTGCCATCTAGAAATATAAAAGTTTTAACCTTATTGAATTTCTTATGTTTTCTCTTTGTTATTTCTTTTTTTATCTTTCTATGTTTCCTTTGAATATTGTATTTGTAGGTCAAATTTTTTATTTAACTCTGATCTTTTAATTAGAAATGCTTGAAAGTTCTCTATTTTATTAAATATCTATTTTCCCCCCTGCAAGATTATATTCAGTTTTGCTGGGTAGGTGATTCTTGGTTGTAATCCTAACTCCTTTGCCTTCCAGCATATCATATTCCAAGCCCACTGTTCTTTAAGGAGGAAACTGCCAAATCCGGTATAATCCTGACTGTAGCTCCACAATATTTGAATTGTTTCTTTTTGACTACCTGCAATACTCTCTCCTTGATCTGTCAGCTCTGGAATTTGATTGTGACATTCCTGGAAGTTTTCATTTTGGGATCTCTGTCAGGTGTGATCAGTGGATTCTTTCAATTTCTATTTTGCGCTCTGGTTGCAATATGTCAGGTCAGTTTTCTTTGATCATTTCTTTAAAGATATTGTCCAGGCTTTTTTTTTTTAATCATGGCTTTCAAGTAGTCCAATAATTCTTATGTTTTCTCTCTTGGTCAGCTGTTTTTCCAATGAGAAATTTCACTTTTTCTTCTATTTTTTTTTTTTACTTTTTTGATTTATTTTTTATCATATCTTGATCTCATGAGGACTTGTTCAATTCTAGTTTTTTTTTTTAGGCCATTGGGGTTAAATGACTTGCCCAGGGTCGCACAGTTAGTAAGTGTCAAATGTTTGGTCTGAGGCTGGATTTGAACTCAGGTCCTCCTGACTTCAGGGACGGTGCTCTATCCACTGTGCCACCTAGTTGCCCCTCAATTCTAATTTTTAAGGAATTACTTTCTTCAGTGAGTTTTTGTACTTCTTTTTCCATTTGGCCAACTCCATTTTTTAGGGAGTTATTTTCTTCAATAAATTTTTGCATATTTTTTCCTATGCTATTGACTCTTTTTTCATGATCCTCTTGCATTACTCTCATTTCTTTTCCCAATTTTTCTTCTACTTTTCTAATTTGCTTTTTAAAACCCTTTTCAAGTTCTTCCAGGAATTCTTTTTGGACTTGGGACCAAATTACATTTTTCTTCAAGGCTTCGCATGTAGCCATTTTGACAATCCTCTTCTAAGTTTATGCCTTGATCCTTCCTATTACAATAGGACTTTTCTATAGTCAAGCTTTTTGCTTTTTGCTCATTTTTTCTGTCTTTTTTTTGTGACTTGGTGTTTGTATGTGACAGTTGGGCTCTGGTCCTATACTGTCATACATAACCTTTTTGTTCAGGGGCTGTGGGTCTTACTGCTCGCTTCCACTGGGCTTCAGGGCTTAGCTGTTTGCTTTCTCTGAAGGGTAGGCTTCCCTTCTGGACTGTACTGGGGGCCAAGGGGAATTGCCTGTTGGTCTCCCCAGGTGTGGGGTTTAGCGGCTGGTCTACCCCAGGGGTAGGGCCTTGCTGCTGGGTTCTATGGAAACAAGGTCTCTCTGCTGGTAGACTCTAGTGGTAGGTCTTCTGTTGGTTAGCCCCAGGGCAGGACTTCAGTACTAGTCAGCAATAGGGTTAAGGCCTTCCTGGTGGCTTCTGCTGACTTTTGTTTTACTGCTCACTTGGCTAGGGGGCTGCTGGTTTGCAGGAGAGTGGGCCCTTGCTGGTGAATTACCCCAGGCTTGGAGCCTTGCTGCAGGCCCCCTGCTGTGAGGCTGGCTGGCCGGCTGCTGCTACTGCTGCTGCTGCTGCTCACGGGACCTTGCTCCCTTCCTATTCCAGTGAGACAGACCTCTCCTGCCAGGCTGGTAAGCTGCTTCCCTGCTCCTAGATCAATTCTGAGGCAGTTTTCAAGTTGTTTCAAGGGGAATTTGGGAGGGCTCTGGAGGGTTCCTTCCTCACGCTGCTGCTGTGAATATACAGTTTAAATAAATAATATTACCCAACCTCCTTTAATCTGTTATTTTTCTTTTGAATAATATACACCCAGCCATGTTCTACTGGTGAGTTTTACAACACTTCAAATCTCTGCGATACCCATGGGGTCAAATTTGACATCTTGCATTAGTATTTCTAGCTTATGTTGCTGTTGCCTAACTTTGCGCCTTTATTCAAAGGCTATTGAGGTCATGGGTCTGGGTCTTAATGTTTATTTCTTTTTTTTTGTTTGTTTGTTTTAGACTTCATTTTGTGGACTTGTAGATGTTTTAACTGATTTTCATCTTTTACTGTATCTATTCTCTACTGTATCTAGCTTGGGAGATATACACAGGCAATTTTCTCTGTTTTATTTTGATTTAGATTTTTAAAAATCTAGTTTTTAATTTAATTTTAATTTAGATTTTGATTATCTTAATTTAGATTTTTAATTAAGGTTTGCAATACACTAGGCAAGTATATTACCACTAGTCTTTGTTAGGTATACTCCATGCCTAGCTAGGAGGAACTTATTTCTATATTTTAATGACACCAAATCCTTCTTTTAGAAGCCATCTCCTTAGATAACTAGTCACAGTGAAGTGACTTTTGGGACATCCTGTATACTTCCCAGATTGATATCACCTATATCCCCTTGGTTTTCTGCTCCTTTCCCAAGACTTTGTAATCTTTGGCAAATTGTAACATTTTATCTGCTTCCACATAATGTATAAATGAAGAATACAGTTGGCCAATCAATCATTAGTCAACAAGCATTTATTAAATGTTTACTATGTATCAGTCACTGTTCCAACCTGCAAAATAAAGACAAAAATGAAATATCCCTTGCTTTCAAGAAGCTTATATTCTAATGGAGGAGGCAATATTGTTAATGAGAGGGACAATATATACAAACTGAGTTAAGTGCAAGTTGTTTTTGGGAGAAGTGCTGCCAGCTGGGGAATCAGAAAAGGCTTTGTGTAGAAAGTAGCAACCGAGTTTAGCCTTGAAGGAAGTGAAGAAGATATACATTCTAGGCATGGGGGCATGGCCTATGTATAGAATAGGGAGTAGTCCAGTAGGAATCTGAGTAGGAGAGTAATCTTAAAAGGCTAGAAAGCTATGAACAAGCCAAATTGTGAAGAGGTTTAAATGTCAAACAGAGGAGTTTATACTGGATCCTTGAGGAAATAAGCAAGTACTAGAGTTTAATGAGCAGAGGAAATAGCATGGTTAGGTCTGTGCTTTGGGGAAATCATTGTGCTATGGAGGATGTTGTGGAATGGGGGAAGTCTTGAATAGGGGGATCACGGAAGAGACTATTGTAATTGTCCAGGTAATGGGTAATAGAGCCTTTAAAAGGGTGGTGGCTGTGTTAGTGGAGCTGAGGGGAGAAATGTGGGAGATACTGTGATGTTGGAAATGACAAGATTTGGAAACTGATTAGACTTATGGGGTGAGTGAGAGTGAAGGGTGACTGTAAGGCTAGCCAATGAAAAGTAGAAAATATTAGAGATTCTTAAAGCAGAGAGGATCCATTCATCAAGCAATATTTTTGTCCAGTATGTCAGTCTGTCAGCTATTATCTGTGGTGGTTACAAAGAAGTATGTTCAAGATATCATTCCTGTTCTTAGGGAGTTTACAATCTGGTTGGAGAGGAGAGGGGAGATAAACATATAAAAGCAAACTAAGAAATCAAACATTATATGATAAAAGTCGAAGGCTGTAGGATGGTATAGACAAGCCTTTTTCTAGTCCTGTTTCAAAGTAGGGCAAGGTCAACTTGAGCTAGCATAGTCAGAAAAATCTTTATGGATAAAGTAGCCCTCGAAAGTTTTGACAAGATGAAGATGGGTGAGTAGGAAAGGGAATTTCAACCCATGAAGAATCATTCTTGTAAAGGTCCAGAAGTAAAAATTCCTAGGGTATGCCTTGAGGACAGTGAATGGATCAACCCAGCTGGAGCAGAAAGCTGGGCTGGTGCGAAGTAATAATAGCTAACATTTATAATAGCACTTAAAAGTTTGTAAGGTATTTTACATACATTATCTGATTTGATCCTAGCAACCTATTTTTATCTCCATCTTATACATGGGAAAACTTGGGCTGGATAACACAGATTTTAAGTATTCAGTGCAGGATTTGGAGCTGGTCTCTCTGACTCAAAATCTTGTGCTCTTTCCACTTTGGCTGGCTCTTATAGAGAATAAGACTGGAATCTTGAGTTGATGATAGATTGTAGAGGGCCTTCAATACCTAGGTTATGAAATTTGGTTTTAATCCTGTGGTCAATGAGGAGTTGCTCACTGAAGGTTTTGGGGCAGGGAAAGAACATGACCTGAACTGTACATTAAGAAGCTTAATCAGGTAGTTTGTGTGTAGTATAGATTAGAGCAGGGGAGATTGGAGGCAATGAGAAAGGTTAGGAGGTTGTTGCATCATGAGGACATGAAAAGATAAAGGGCTTCACTAGGTTTTTGCTTTAAAAATTGAGCAAATTTTAAACTTGGAGGGATTAAACTCCTATCAGAAGTGAGATTTCACTGGTTGCCAGGAGAGGGAATTATAGTTAACAGGTTAACAAATAACCTTTAGTCAAGATTTTGCCAATATAGAAAATCATTGCAGGAAAGCCAAAGATTAAATAATACGAGTTCAAATATCTACCCAAACTCTTAAATTTAATTGAGTCAAAGAAAAATAATTTCAACATTTTACCATTTCTTGTTCGTTTTTCACCACAAACTTTCCACCCTTGTTCCCTACACTCCAAACAAAATAAACAAAAAAACTCCCCCTTCCAATTAAATAATTGTTAACATTTGCATAGTATTTTAAAGTTTGCAAAGCACTTTACATATATTATCTCATTTGATTCTCACAAAAACCATCTAAGTGGGTTCTATTGTCTTCGGAGGAAACTGACTAGAGGTTAAGTGACTTGCCTAGGGCTCTTCAGTTAGCTTGGAGGGCAGAGTCCAACTCTGGTCTTTCGGACTCCAAATTCAGCACTCTTCATCTAGCCACCCAGGCTACACCTTTGTGGTTGAGTCATTTTGGTTGTGTCAGATACTTCATGACCCCATTTGGGGTTTTCTTGGCAAAGATACTGAAGTGGTTTGCTATTTCCTTCTCCAAAGCTGTGGCTAGGTGATGAAAAATTATCAGTTGGAAAAAGTTGTCTGCTATTTTTGATAACTTTAGTGACTGAATTTGATTGGCTATGTGACTAAGTCAATTATTTGTACAAAAGTCCATCATCAAAAAAGCCCCTCATGAAAAAGACCTAATTAGATTTTCAAATTGATGTAGTCATGACAGATGGGAAGATAGAGACAGGATGATGGCCCCTGCTCAAAATTTTACTTCTGTTAAGTCCATTGAAGTTTTCAAAGGGCAACCAGGCTGCACAGTGGATAGAGCTCCAGGACTGGAGTCAGCAAGATCTGAGTTCAAATCTAGCCTCAGATACTTACTAGTTGTATTACCCTGGGAAAGTCACTTAACCCTGTTTGCCTCAGTTCCTTATCTGTAAAATAAGCTGGAAAAGGAAATTGCATATCACTACAGTAGTTTTGTCAAGAAAACCCCAAATTGGGTCACAAAGAGACGGAAATGACTGAACAACAAGAGGTTTTAACAACCTACAGGTTCAGCATAAGTCAGTACATTGCAGCCTAATATGGCAGCTAAAAACCTAGGGTGATCATGAATTAATAACAGCTTAGGATACAGAAGGAAGAAGGTGTTTGAGAGTCTTGATGTATTTCTGCCCTGGTTAGACCTCATCTGGAATACTGTGTTTCTTTGTGGGTGTCACAATTTAGCAAACACATTGACAAGTGACCAGGATCATTAGGAAATAGAAACCAGCCATACTAAAATGGGAAGAACTGGGAAATTCTAACCTTGAGAAGTCTTTGTACCTTAAGGTCACCCAAGTGACAGAACAAGCTGAAACAAGCATTTTAAAAACAGTTTTGACCCTGAAGGAATTGAGGAAATGGTGCCCACCTTACCGGTAGCCCAGATGCGTCCCTTTTTCAATTCCCTTGGTGGGACTGTGATAGCTAGTTTGCTTAGATCTCCTAAGGAAACCCTACCAAATCATATCAATAATAATGAATAAATCAAGATGATTTTAACCAGATATAGATTAAGGAGACCAGAGGTAAGAAAAGCAGAGAGATTAAGTTTGCAGAGTGAAGTTTGCAGCAAGGCAAATAATGTTTGAGAGGATGGTACTTAGAGTGTATGGGGAATGGCTATGCTTGTATTTAGGATCACATTTTTAATGCTGGTGACATTTTGACTACACATGTTCAGAACATTAAAAACTTGCTTAATTATAGCACTAACAAGGCTGACATTCAGGGGATAACATATGCTATGAACTAAAGGTTTGGGGGATATGAATTTAATTTTAGTCAATCTTACAAGTGTCTAATTGTTCTCTGGTTGTTAATGAGAATATGAAATTAGCTATATTGTTGTGGATCAAATTTATATTAGGCAAATATCTGAGAAATGTAGCATAGGGAATCAAGGAAGACCTATATAAGCTCCATCTGATACATACTTGCTATGTGGCACTGGGCAAATCACTTAACCTCTTGTTCTTGGGTTATTTCTCACTCATGTCAGACTTTTTGTGAACCCATTTGGAATTTTCTTGGCAAAGATACTGGAGTGGTTTGCCATTTCCTTCTGCAGCTCATTTTACAGATGAGGAAACTGAGATAAATAAGGTTAAGTGACTTGCCCAGGGTCACATACCTAGTATGTGTTGCCACGGGGTTAAGTGACTTGACCAGGTTCACACAGCTAGTAAGTGTCTGAGGTTGGATTCGAATTCAGGTGCTCCCGACTCCAGGACTGGTGCTTTATCCACTGCATTACCTAGCTGCCCGGCTTGCTTTTATCTCTACATGAAGCAGAATCTGTAGCTTCTGTAGAGGGGAGGCTAATAATGATTCATTGGGTTACAGGTGGGGTGTATCTGCTTACTTTGGGACCTTCCAAAAGCTTGTGGTGACTTGGTACTCTTGGGGGACTGGGGGACAGGTGTCTTTTGCAAAACTTGTTGACTGGTGCATTTGTATTGTTTTTTAAAGGTCTGCAAAGCATTTTACAAATATCTTATTTTATCCTTACAACAACACTGGTAGGGAGGTACTATCATCATCCTCATTTTACACAGGCCGGGTTTGGACTCCGGTCTTCCTGACGCCGGGTCCAGTGCTCTATCCACCCAGAACATAGCAAAAAGAAAGAGTGAATGACTGTATTCTCCTTGGTTCTCTTTCTTGGGCAATTTCTTTTGTGGTTTTTGATGCCTTCAATGATGGTGTCTGATGAGAGATTATGTTATAAAGAGAAAACTGGGGGTCCTGTCCCTCTTCTGCCAACATGTGACCTACGAAAATGAGCCTTGGTCTTTTGCCTCATGAAAGTTTGATCTTTAATTTTAGGTGAAGATCTGACCATGAGAGTTCTGAAAGGTCAGGCTTCTAGGAATCTGGAAGTCCTGTACTTGGAGTTTAGCCAACTTGGTTTTGCAGCCACCACAACATCTATCTTCTCTGGAGGATCTCTGGGACCTTTGGGACCCAGCCTGGCAGTAGCTGAGACAAGGTTTCATCTCTGACAGCATGATACATTTTGACCATGAGATCAAGGTAATATAGATATTGTGCAAAGCTTCTAAGGTGGTGGTGGTAAATTGTACTTTTGGTATGTTTTTGAAATAAATATCCCATTGTGAAAAAAAAATAAAGTGAATGGTATTAGTTGTAGGTGATAACCACTACCCTTAAAAAAGTGGCAAGATCAGGACAGATGGAGGTGAGATAGCAATTCCTTATAGAGAGGAGCAATGAAAAGAGTAAAGAAGGAATGACTGATGAACTAGAAAATAATAGAAGGCTGTGGTGTTGTTGGGTGATAAGGTGAAATGGATTCTGAGCCCCTAAAAAGCCTGTATTCATTTTAATACAATACTTGGTGTGCCTCTCAGAAACTGAGTATACTCTCTGCCTCCTGAATAATTGCAAAGATTCTTGTTCATGACATGGTGTGTATTCAAACCAATGAATGGTAAGATGGAATTTTAAAAGAACCTGGGATTGATGAGTCTTTCCCCCATTTTAAGTGGAATTATTAGTTTGTTGTAATTTGACATATTATATATAACATATTATATATTATATGTATATAATATATACTATTATATAAATATATAAAATATATTTATTATATATAATTATACATACATAATAAATTAAAACAAACTAATAATTCCACTTAAAATGGGAGAAAGACCCATCAAGCCCAGGTTCTTTTAAAATTCCATCTTATCATTGGTTTGAATCCACACAATGTCATGAGCACTTATAAATTTTTGCATATATATGCATATGCATATATAATTATATAGATGATATAATTATGTTGTAATATATAAATTATGTTATAATTATATTATGGTATGTTAATTATATTTATATATAACATTAATATCATGATATAATCTATTATACAATACATATAACACATCAATATCATACCAATTATATATTATCATATTATATGTTATAATATATTAATATTAATTGTGGTGAGTTGGTATTCTTGGTATATTTTTGGAATACATTTTGGAGTTGGAATATATTATAAATTTAGTTTTAATGACTACTTTTATGTGACTTTTCTGCAGATTTATTTATGGTGTACCTAATTTAAATGAAAGAAATAATAGGACTTAAAGCCTCTCAATCCACTGTAGCAAAACTATCCCTAAGAAGAGCTTTTTTTGGTCTCTCCCTGCACCTGAACCCGTAGCATGTTGATTTTCAAGGTAAAAAACAAATACTCTTAAAAAAATCATCAGAGAGAAATGTTGCTACAGAACATAAAAATCAGAGATCATGATGTTTAATCCAAGAGGCAGACCTGGAATAGTGGATAGAAAATGGATCTAGGAGTTTGAGTCCTGATTCGCTGTGTGACCCTGGTGAGATCTCTTCACGGCTTAGAGAGTATGCCAGGCAATATTTAAAGATGCAGAGAAAGTGCTAGTGAGTGCTTCTTTGCCAGGTGACTGGTGGAGAGACGACTGGATTGAGAGTCAGGCACCAGCGCAGTGACTCTGGCCAAGTCAGTTAACTTCTCACAGCCTCACTTTCCTCACATGTAAAGTGGGAATAACACTAGCACCAACCACACAGGGTTATTTTGGAAATCAAATGACATAATAATATATGTGAAGTGCTTTGCAAATTTTAGGTGCTACATAAACGCTTGCTGTATTATTCCTTATACAGATGAAAACAGTCCAAAAATATATGTTCTTGTTCACTCATTTCAGTCACGCCCAACTCTTTTTTGGGATTTTCTTGGCAAAGATATTGTAGTGGTTTGCCATTTCCTTCTCCAGCTCATTTCACAGATGAGGAAACTGAAACAAATAGGGTTAAATGACTTGCTTAGGGTCACATAGCTAGAAAGTGTCTGAGGCCAGATTTGAACTCAGGAAGATGAGTCTTCCTGACTCCAGGCTCTAAAATGTTTAATCTGGTATAATTTAAGACAAAAAAAGTGTAAAATAAAATCATACTGGTCTTATGTTGGCATGAAATTTAGGTTATATTATACCTGGCTGCTTGTTGATTCATAGACCTATTTAACTGTATTTCTATTAGTTTACTGATTATCTCAAATAGGAAATGTACAGAGCCAAGAGAATTAGTATCCAATATATGATTAAATGGCGACTGACCCCACCTACTTCTTGAAGCCTTCCATGAGGCTAGATTTGTTAGTGTCCTCCCTCTCCTGCCTCAATTTTTCATTACATACACACAAACACATGTATGTATGTATGCATAGATACATATTCATACATATGTCTATTTCACATACATACGTACATGTATATATATGTGTGTGTATCCTGTCCTCTCCACCACTCCTCTCCCCAAAGAGAGTTCCTTGAGGCCAAGGACTGTTTTGTATATGAATCTCCAGCTTGTAGCATATGCTTGGTATATAGTAGGTATTTAATAAGTGTTCAATTAAAATGAATTGTTTACTAGGATGATTCATACAATGGCTTCGTAATCATCTAAAATATGTTAAATCCTAAATTTAAGGGGCTGGGACATTTTTTGAAAAAAAAAAAGATGAATAGAAATACAATTTATAAGACATACACTTTAATGTAAATTAAACAATTATAAAAACTTCCTTGTTAGCCTAGATCATAAATAATTCAGTAGAAATTATTATTTCGTATCCAAATAGATAAAAATAAGTATGAAATATTTTTCCTATTCTATGCAGCTTAATAATTACAGTGAAATTAGCTAGCACACTTCAACTTAAAAAATATGGTTAAAATAAATTTCAAAACAATCATTTCAAAGGTACAAAGAACATGATTAGGGTTAATGTTTCTCCACAGTAAGTCCTTTCAAAGTGATTGTCAAGATTTGAAGTTCTTCCAAAAAATTATGTCCTTTTTGTCTTCAGTGTCTTAAGCCCCTCAGATGGTCCTTTTTTGGTCTGTAAAATAAAAGAATACAAAAAGTGTGGTCAACTAGATCAGCTCAGAGTTTATAAATAGGTCATCTATAGATAAGTTTTTCATGAAATTGTCAGGTTGTGACAGAGTAGTAATTATTTGCTTTTCTTAATTTAGAAGTACTGACAATTTAATGGAAAAGAGTTATATTTACATAACAAGAAGAAAAAACTAATATCAACATTTAACAGTAAGCTAACTATAACTTATTCTATAGAGGTCTGTGTTTTCTGGATCTATTTACCTCACACTGAGAATTATATGTAAGGATAAAAGTTACATCTGGAGGTGATATTCCTAAAGCATCTTGTCAATCCCCTGTTCATCAAACTTAGCAGCTCCCTGTTAACTCTGGGATTAAATCCAGACTGCCTTATTGGACATTTAACACCCAACACAAACTGACTCCAAGCACCTAGGTGGGGTAGTGAACACTGCTAGACTTGGGAATCAGGAAGACCCAAGTGCAAATCCTGCCTCACATACTCATTAGCTGTGACCCTGGAGAAGTAAGCTAACTTCTTCAGGCTGTAATTCCCTCCTATGAGGTGGTTGGCCTTGGGGATCTCCATAGTCCCAGCTCTAAATTTATGACCTTATGGTATCTATCCATATTTATTCTATAATCCTCCCCTCTGTGAACTCTAAGGGCTAGTGAAATTGGCCACTGCCTTACTGTTCTTCCCACATAACCTCTCACCTCTTATGTCTGTGCTTGTACCTGTGCACATTGCTTCCTCTTGTGTTCTCTGGTTTGGGGTATATGACATTCCATCTGTGTCTCTTGGCAGGTTTTATTTTCTATGCCTTTAATACACTTCCTTCTTCCTTATCTCCATCTCCCAGATCCTTAAGCCTCATTTTCAGGTTCAGCTCAGGTGGCACCTCCTCTGGAGGTCATTCATAGCTTCCCCAATCTCCTGCATGCTTAGTTTGTACATAGTCTACCTTCACTATGTAGATCTGTGAACATGTTGCATTTCACCTGTAAACTATAAGCTTCTTGAGGGCAAAGACTGTCACACTTTTGTGTTTGTATTCCACAAAATAAATATTGGACTGATTGACAACTATGTATCAGTCCTTTTATTTTTCAATAATTTATTCTGTATTACACTCTCTGAATCAGTTGTTATAAACTTTCCTTTCTTCAAGTCCTCAGCTACCCTGCCTCCCCAGCCCCAAACTTTAGCAGACAACCTAGCCAATCAGTGCTGTCTCTGATGAGGTTCCTCATTTCCCCTACTCTATCTTTCTTTTTTTCTTTTTTGGCTAGGCAATAGGGTTGAGTGACTTGCCCAAGGTCACACAGTTGGTAAGTGTTAAATGTCTGAGGTCACATTTGAACTCAAGTCCTCCTGACTCTAGGGCCGGGGCTCTCTCCACTGCGCCCCCTAGCTGCCCCATTTTCCCTACTCCATACCACAAAACTTCCACATGTTCGTTCAGCTTTTCCTCCTTTGTTTTAGTCTCTGAGGAAGAAGACCTCCCTCCTTGCCAAGAAAGGCCCTCTACATGTAGCCCTGATTTTTTTTGCCTCTGGGTGTGTATGTATGTGTGTTTGCCTGTCTCTCTTAAGGATAATATTTATATCTGGAAGTGATATTCCTAAAGCATCTCATCAGTCCTCTGCTCATTAAACACAGCAGCTCTCCATTAACTCTAGGATCAAATACAAACTGCCTTATTGGACATTTAAACAAAGCTGCCCAGAGGTAGTTGGTGGTACAGTGGAGAGAGTGGTCTGTCTGAAATCTCCTTCTGCCTATTTAGTCACTATGAGTTTTGTCAGGGGCTAGTCTCTGCACACTTCTGTAGGGAATGTCTTGAGCTGCTCCTGTTGCTACTTTCTTGGACTAATTCCAGGATCTCAATGGCAGCTCAGGTTGCAGACCTGCAAGCTTTCAGTGTTCCCAAATTGGTGATCCAGGGCAAAGCCTGATTGCTACTTTCTCCTTTTTCCTCTGTCCTGTTTCCTCCCCTCCCTCAAGTTGAGCTCTGCAAATTCTAGTTTGGGTCTGAGCAACATGCCTGTGGGCTAGCTTTATTTGGAGTTCCAGTAGATTGTGACTGAGTCTGACAGAACTGAAAGTTTTTCTTTCATCTGGGATTCCTGCTCTGGTCATTACTCTGCAGGCTTCAGAATGGGTTGGAGCTTTGCTCTGCTGTGAGGGTATGAGCCACATAGATGGTGCTTCTGAACTTGCTCTTTCCTTGGTATACATGACCTAGGGTCTGGGACCACTGCTTACCCTGGAACGCTACCCCTAGGCACAGCTTTTCTGTTCTCTTCCCCTGGCTGTATGACCTAGAGCTGGGTAGTGACAGAATGCTCGTTGGTAACTATTCCCGAAACCTGCACAAGTTTTGGCCCTTCTATGCTGGCTTTGGGACCTCTTCTTGTCCTGGTATACAGCCTCTCCTTATACTGGAATGTTTCAGGGGGGTGCTACTGGAATGCTCCATGGGGAAGCTCTTAACTAGAGCTTGTTGCCCAGTGTTCACACATCTCTTTTTGCTGATGCCAACTTGCACTGGAAAAATGACTCAGTGATTTTTTTTCCTTGGATTTCCAGATCATGAAATCCAAGTCTGGTACATTTTCTAGATCTACGTAAACTACTTGGTTGGGTAGGGGGGAATGTTGGGGGGAGACTCATTGTAATTCTTCCTGCTACTATGCCATGTTGCCTCTGCCTCCTGCAAACATTTATTTTCTCTCTCTCTTACCCACCCCATCATTGAAAAAAAAGAGGGAAAAAAACCTCACTTATTACAAGTATTTGTGGTCAAACAAAATGTTGACTGAACCCAACTCCATTTGTGGGTGGGTGGGTGGGAGATACGCAGCAGTTAAATTTTCATTAGTTAGCAGTACCTCCTTCTAACAAAAAATTGAGTAGTTTATATTAACACTTGCTATTTGCAGCTGCTTTGGTCACTATGTTGCCAGCTGCCCTTGCACCATCCTTTAACAACAATAGGGCAGACCCTTCTGTCTCTACCTTTTGGACAGTAGATGGATATGTCTTGATTTCGCCTGGACTGGTGCGGAATGTAGCTCCAGTACCTCTTAAAATGACTCCTCTCCCTCCCCCTCCAAAATAGTCAAAGAGTATGAAAAGCATAATGAAACAAGTCAGATATACTATCAAATGACTTCTATCTTGATAACCCTTTGGGTTATTTGAACACTAGTAGGTTTTCTTCACATTACATTACTTAATCTGTATATCCAATGAGATAGTGACTTAGGTAATACATTCTTTCTTTGGTATGTCTCTCTATCTGTGAAAAATTTTAACTTTTAACTGGGGGAGGTGTACTTTTTGAACATGGTTCTCCTTCTCCCCACCTAGTTCATTGCTTCTGATTATTTAAATACCACAAAATCCAATATGTGGAGCCTTTTTCTTAAACATGATGCCTCCAAATTAGATTTTTTAAAAAGGCTGTTATTAACAGTAAGTAACAATTTATGTTAATTTTGTTAACACTTCTTCATGATTATCATATTAATGTGTAGTTTCATAAAGGGACATTATAAATCCATAAAGTTTACAGGTAGTCAGGACAGATCATATAGATCGAGAACTGGAAAGAAGCTTGTTGTTGTTCAGTCATTTCAGTTCTGTCTGATTTTTCATGACTCCATTCTGGTTTTCTTGGCAAAGATACTGGAGTGGTTTGCCATTTACTTCTCCAGCTCATTTTACAGATGAGGAAACTGAGGCAAATAGGGTTAAGTGACTTGCCCAAGATCACACAGTTAAAAAGTATCTGAAGCCAGATTTGAACTTAGGAAGATGAGTCTTCCTGATTTCAGGCTCAGCGCTCTATCTACTGTGCCACCTTTCTGCCAATACTACCATACCACCATCATTACCACCACATTTAGATCATACAGCTCGAGAGTTGGAAGGAACTGTATACGCTATTTAGTCTAAACCTTTTATTTTACAGATGAAGAAACTAAGGCATAGAGAGCAAAATGACTGGTCCCCAGACCACACAGGTAGAGACCCAGAGACAAGATCTGAACCTAGGTCCTTTGACTCCAAATCCAGCACTTTACACCCCAGTTTGTTGTTTTCCTCCAAGTACAAAAGTAAAGGGTTCAAAGACAAGAGAAGCTATTATTCGGTGACCAGAAGTATTCTAGTAATTAGCAAAGCACGTTCATTTTGTTTTTAATACTTTATAGATACCTCATCTTTCATATCACAGTCATTTCCTTCAATACCCCCTTCCCAATAACAATGAATTCTCTTTTGTAACAAAAAAAAACAGTTTAGCAAACTGACAAAACAAAAATGACTGTGTTAGACATTGCGCCTGTCTTCTCCTGTGGCATCTTGCCTCTTCAGAGAAGTGGGTTTCATTATTTTTCTCTGGGAGCAAGACTTATCATTATAGTTAATTTGAATCTGGCTGCCTTTGAGCAAAATCTTAATTTATATTATTACAGTCACTGTATATGCTGCTCTCCTGGTTCTTATCTCTCTTTGTATCAGTTAATATACATCTTCCTATGTTTTCCTGAATTCTTCATATTTGCCATTTTTGCACAGTGGTATTCCATTAACATCAGCCATTCCCCAATCTGTGGGCACTCCCCACCTCTTCTATACATTTTTCCTGCCATAAAAAAAAATGCTACTTGAACAAATCAAGCAGAACTAATCTTAAGGGCACAGACATTTCTTTTTTGTTTTCTAATGCTTCCCACTTAAGATAGTGTTTTGCACACAGTAGGTTCTTTCTTTCTTTTTTTTATAAAGGCAATTGGGGTTTAGTGACTTGCCCAGGGTCACACAGCTAGTAAGTGTCAAGTGTTTGATCTGAGGATGGATTTGAACTTGGGTCCTCCTGACTTCAGGGCCGGTGCTCTATCCACTGTGCCACCTAGCTGCCCCCACATAGAAGCTTCTTAAAGAATGTTTACTAAACTTAATTTAAAAGAATAAGATAAAGTGATTAACATCTCCTATGTGCAAGGTACCCTGCTGTACTGGAACAAGTTCATCAGTCTCTACTAGAGTTGGCTGAAATATCCTTCTATAAGATCAGGAAACTCTTTTGCTCTGACTACATGCCCATTCGGCAACCTTCTGATAACTAATTTGTTTTTTTTTTTCAATACTTTGTTTGTTAGCCCTACATTTCAATATTTTACAAAACAGAACACCGGTGCTCTGTGAATGCAAATAACTAACCTACAGGCATAAAATGAAAATATATATATATATATATATATATTTTAGGTATCTTGATATTAGTGCACAGGTCCTACATAACAGGGCCATGAATACTCCTATCATTGAAAATTATAAATTAATTTTATGGTACAAATTAAATCTATATGAATTTCAATAGTGTGAAATAAGTATCTCAAACCTGGCTCACTCATGAGTAAGCTGAATATTGAAGTTCTAGATCTTAAAGGCCAGACCCTAGAACCCCTTTTAAGGCCTTGCTTGAAACCAAATGCCAGCCTTACCCATTATACTGTTATACCAAAGACAATCTCAGAGTTAAATTCTGCCCAATAATTGAAAGCTTTTCTCAATCAAATTTTTATAAAAATAAGAAGTAAAAAAAATTTTAAAATAAAAAGAAGCAGCAAAAAACCCCCTCTCTTGTACTTGCAAATGTTAATGAGTAGCAAAATGGTTAAAGGTCAGGCAGAAAGGAATAAGAGAAGATTAAAGAGTAGAAAACCCATACTAGATAGTATATTTATCAATCTCCCATAAGGGAGAAAGCCAGACTAGAAAACATTTTATTATATGAATATATTTCTACTTAATTTTAAAGTTAACCTATAAGCTTTGTCTCTCCTCCTAGATAATCTTCTAAATTGTTTTGGAAAATGATTAGTATATTCCATTAAATTTAAATGATTTAAAAAATATAATTTGCAAAAATTCTATTGAATTCTGTTCTCTACTCCTACTCTTAACACAAATGTATACAATACTAGAGATAAACATCTAGATACCCTATGTGTGGACTGGAGATAGGATATACCCCTTCTATACATATATCCTAATATACATCCCAGAAAAGAGAATTCTAGATAACATTGCCCTAATCAATTTTATCTTGAAACACTTCAATAATGAGATATCCAAACTCTACCACAACTCTTATTAAATCTCCCTATAATGTTCTTCCATATGGTTCCTGTCTTTCTTCTCATCTTTCCTATCCCCATCCTCATCTTCTTTCCCCTTACCAACATTGTTCTAAAGGAACTAACGGTGCTTCTCTGAGGTTGTTTCACTTAACATGTTTTAGAAGAACTAATAAAAGGAATTACGCTTGTATACACAGAGACACTATGGAGCTGTTGTTTCCTATATCCTCACTAGACTCTAGGGCTATTTTTCATTCTGCTGCCCAGGCTCCACTTTGAGCAGAACACTGCCAGTAAGTATATATTTAGGAGAGAAGTGGGAGGGTCAGAGGCAATACTATGAGTCTTGGAATGCGGTAAGCAAGCAGAAGCAGTGCTAAGGACAGACATACTGCTCTAAGAAGGTAAAAAGTAAGCATCCAAGAAAATGGTCTGTTGTTCCAGGTTATAGGAAGGAGTGAAGGAGGGCCTGAAGTAGAGGCCAACATAGCTTGGAGTCACTGTAGGATGCAAAGGGAATAGACTGGAAGGAAACAGGTAAATGTGGCTGATGGGAAAAGACTGAGGCAGAATTGCAGCAGAAGTAGCAGGAGCCGCAATCTGCTTCTTTATAAACCATAGAATTTTTTTCCAGTGGGCTATTTTAATTTTCCTATCTGTACGAATTATAAGACTCTTAAAAGCTCTGAACACAGTTAGACTGGAGAAGGAAAAAACTGAGTTTCTGTGGTTCATATGGTTATCTGCTGGCTATATGAATGCTCCAGGAAATAAGTTACTAGTTTGTTTCACTGAGAATTTGTGATTGCATTTATTACAGCTTTCCATAGTAATGTACTTATATTTTAGTTTTCAGTAAAGCATATAATTAGCAAATCATTTCAATCTGGAACTGGAACTGGAACTGGAAACAAATTACAAATGTTACCAGGCCATAACTTAAAAAAACTATTATGGGCTGGGGTGGAGTCAAGATGGCTGAGAAAAGACAGGAACTTGCCTGAGCGCTCCCTAAAACTCCTCTGAACACCTTTAAATAATGCCCTAAAACAAATTCTGGAGCGGCAGAACCCACAAAAGGAGAGGGTGAAATAATTTTCCTGCTTAAGACCACTTAGAAGGTTGGCAGGAAAGTTCTGTTGCACCAGGGTGAGAGTAGAGCACAGTCCAGTGCAGGCTGCACCAGCACAGACTGGGCCCCAGAAAACCAGGAGCAGGCCTTGGGAGCCACTCAATCTGCAGTGACTGCAGCTGCATCCAGAGCTCTCAGCCCACAGACTGTAAGGGGGGTAGGGGGGTCACTGAGGAGGACTCTGTTGCTTTGTCCATACTTGGATCTGGGTTGCAGTGCTGGGGGGCAGTCCCAGGGTAAGGAGGAGAACTAGCATGCCAGAGCTTGCAGCAGCAGTGTAGTGGGGACCCTCTCACAGTTCCAGGGCAGAAAAGGCTGCCTGTGGTTGTTCACAGACCAGAACAGAGGCCAGGAGAAGAGTAAACACCTCTCCTTAGATCATACCACCTTGGAAGAACTGAAAACTTATAGGTCTCTAGAAGTATCTTTTGAAAACAGCTGCACAAAACCCCTCAGGCCTGGGACAGTGGGCCCTCCACCCTGGAAGTGGAGCCCCACTTTAGCAAAGAGTTAAAAATCAAGAAATAGGCTGGAAAAATGAGCATGAAACAGAAGAAAATTCTCACTAATAGAAAGTTACTATCATGACGAGGAAGATCAAAACATACCACCAGAGGCAGACAACAGAGTCAAAACTCCTATATCCAAAGCCTCAAAAAAAAAAAATGTTGGTTGCAGGCCATGGGAGAACTCAAAAAGGATTTTAAAAATCAAGAGAGGTAGAGAGAAAATTGGGGAAAGAAACAAGATTCAAGAAAATCACGAAGAAAGAGTCAATAGCTTGGTAAAGGAGGCACAAAAAATAATGGAGAAAATAACACCTTAAAAAAAATAGAATAGGCCAAATGGTAAAAGAGGTACAAAAATCTAGTATGGAGAAAAATGCTTTGAAAAGCAGAATTGGCCAAATGGAGAAGGAGGCACAAAAGCTCACCGAAGAAAACAATTCCTTAAAATTTAGAATTGAGCAAGTGGATGTTAATGACTCTAAGATATCAAGAAATAATAAAACAAAACCAAAATATAGAAGACAAGGTGAAATATCTCAATGGAAAAACAACTGACCTGGAAAACAGATCTAGGAGAGAAAATTTATAAATTACTTGACTAACTGAAAGCCATGATCAAAAAAAGAGCCTAGATATCATCTTTCAAGAAATTATCAAGAAAAACTGCCCTGATATTCTAGAACTGGAGGATAAAATAGAAAATGAAAGAATCTACAGATCATCTCCTGGAAGAGATCCCAAAATGAAAACTCCCAGGAATATTATAGCCAAATTCCAGAGCTCCCAGGTCAAGGAGGAAATATTGTAAGCAGCCAGAAAGAAGCAATTCAAGTATCGTGGAGCCACAGTTAGGATTACAAAAGATTTAGCAGCTTCTACATTAAAGGATTAGAGGGCTTAGAATATGATATTCTGGAAGGTAAAAGAGTGAGGATTACAACCAAGAATCACCTACCTAGCAAAACTGAGTATAATCCTTCAGGGGAAAAAATTGATATTAATAAAACAGGGGACTTTCAAGCATTCTTGATGTATAGACCAGAGCTGAATAGAAAATTTGACTTTCAAATACAAGACTCAAGAGAAACATAAAAAGGTAAAAAGGAAAGGGAAATAATGAGGGACTTAGTAAAGTTAAAATGTTTATATTCCTACATGGGAAGATGATACTTGTAACTCATATTAACTTTCTCATTATTAGGGCAGTTCGAAGGAGAAAGAGAGGGCACAAGGGTAAGCTGAATATGATGGGATGATATATAAAAAAATAAAATTAGGGTTAAGAAAGAAGAATGCACTGGGAGAAAGGGAAAGGGAGAGGTAGAATGGAGTAAATTATCTCACATAAAGAGGCAAGAAAGAACTTTTACAGTGGAGGGGAAGATGGTGGAAGTGGCAGAGAATGCTTGAACCTTACTCTCATTGGAATTGGCTCAAAGAGAGAATAATATACACACTCAATTTGGTATAGAATCTCTCTTACCCTGCAGGAAAGTAGGAGGGGAAGGGGATAAGCAAAGTGGGGATAGGGGTGCTCATAGAAGGGAAGGTGGATTGCGAGAGGCAGTAATCAGAAGCAAAACACTTTTGAGGAGGGACAGGGTGAAAGGAGACAGAGGGAACAGAATAAAGTGGGGGAGGATAAGATGGAGGGAAGCAGAATTAGCAATCATAACTCTGAAAAATTTTTTGATGCAAATTTCTCTGATATAGGCATCATGTCTCATATACAGAGAAATGAGTCAAATTTATAAAAATAAGAGCCATTCCCCAATTGATAATTGATAAAAACAATGAATAGTCAGTTTTTAGATGAAATAATCAAAAGATAGCCAAAAGAAAAAATGCTCCAGACTACTACTGATTGGAGAAATGCAAATTAAAACAATTCTGAGGTTCTACCTCATACCTATTAGATTGGCTAATAGGACAGAAAAGGAAAATGATCAATGTTGGAGGGGATGTGGGAAAATTGAGACACTAATGCATTGTTAGTGGAGTTGTGAAGTGATTCAAACATTATGTAGAACAATTTGGAACTATGCCCCAAAGGCTATAAAACCATGCATACCCTTTGATCTAGCAATACCACTACTTGGTCTGTATACCAAAAGAGATAAAAAACAAAAAGGAAAAGGTCTTGTATATGCAAAAATATTTATAGCAGCTCTTTTCTGGTGGCAAAGAGTTGGAAATTGAGGGGATGCCCATCAATTGGGGAATGGCTGAACAATCTGTGGTCTATGATTGTGATGGAATACTCTTGTACTATAAGAAATGATGAGCTAGATGTTCTCAGAACAACCTGAAAAGACTTACATGAACTGATGCAAAATGAAATGATTAGAATCAGCAGAACATTGTACACAGTAACAGCAATACTGTATGATGATCAACTATGAATGATTTAGCTATTCTCAGCAATACAATGATCTAAGACAACTCTGAAGGACTTATGATGAAAAATGCTATCCATCCCCACAGAAAGAACTGATGGAATCTGAATACAGATTGAAGCATACTTTCCTTACTTTTATTTTTTTGGGGTTTTTATTTTGGTTTATGTTTTCTTTTACAACATGACAAATATGGAAATATGTTTTGCATGACTGCACTTGTATAACCTATATCAAATTGCTTGCCTTCTCAATGAGGGGGGTGGGCAGGGAGGGAGAGGGAGAGAATTTGGAACTCAACTTTAAAAGCAAATGTTAATTGTTTTTACATTACATAGGGTATCTGGGAAAAAATAAAATACTAAATAAAAAGAAAACTATTATGTATTATTACTCTTTAATTTATATATCATAATTCAAAATAAAAGAAAATAAAGACTGAGGAAATAAAATAAGTCTTTTTTAAAAAAAAAAGGATTTTTCACCAGTCATTAGTTACAAAAAGTTATAGATGAAGGACTGTAAGAGAGAGACTGGCCATTTGTTACCTCCCAGAATAAGTGGGCCTAATCTAACTCGTGAAATGTTTAGTGTTACTGGAAAGCACTCAGACCTTCCCAACTGAGTCACTTTGGCCAAATTATTCAGAATTGGGGTATAATTGCCACTCAACAATGCCAAATTAAATAGTAAAGTTAGGCAGTAATAGATAATTCCAGCTTTGGTTGGGTGAGCTGGCCATCTTCAGACACATCAGGATTGGAATATCTGGTGAAGCAGAGGAAATAAACATTAAATGAGGTATATGAAGAATATAAGGAGATCAAAATTAAGTTGGTAAGCCAAAGTGAGGAAAACAGAAGGTCAGGGTCAAGAAATGTGGGTGAAGCTCATCAAAGTTCAATTTTAGGGGATGACAGTGTAGGGCCAGAGGGGCATGTAGAGACAGAGCAGAGAACCACAGTTTCTTAAACACCAGGCTGTACCTGGTGATATCTCTTCTACTGTAACTGCTAGGCAGGTTAACTTTATGTGAGTAGCATGTCTTTGTCCCCACAGGGATTCCTGACATTTAGATTACTGAAAAGAAAAGCTTTCTAATTCTGAGGGTTATTATACATTCAAATAGATTACTGAAGGAAGTTCTAGAAACTCTTTTGTTAACATCTTTAAAAATAAGACAAATTAGGATAATAATAGCACTTATCTCCCAAGGTTGTTTTGAGGATGAAATAACATAAAAATTGTAAAGTGCTGAGCACAGAGCCTGGAATATAATAAGTGCTATGTAAATGTTAGCTATTATTATTAACAGATGAGGAAACTGAGGCAAACAGAGGTGAAGTGACTTGCCCAGGGTCATATACCTAGTAGTGTCTGAGGCTAGATTTGAACTCAGGTCTTTTTGACTCAAAACTCAATATTCCATTCGCTGTGCTACCTAATCTGCCCTTGGTCAAATATTTGAAGATGTGATAGTTGTTTTGAGATATCTGAAGAAATGCCATTTGAAAGAAGGCCTAGACTTATTCTCTGCAGACAGAACTAGAACGAATAAGCAGAAGTTTCAAGGCAGAGTATTTTGGTTTAAACATATGTCAGAACTTTTTTTTTTGTTTTTAAAATAATTTTTTATTGATGTTTTTCTGTTTCTTACACTCAACATAGTATCTCATGTATCCCTTCTCCTTCCCCAAGAGCCATCTCATATGACAAATGGTGTTTTTTGTTTTCGTTTTTATAGAGGGAAAAAAATATCAGCATAACTTATTGATACATCGAGAAAGTGTGAAAATATGTGCAATATATAACAACTGTGACCCTCCCATCTCTGCCAAGGGGTAGATTGAGGGTGTCTTCTATCTCTTTAGTTGAGTCCTGCTTGATCTTTATAATTTTGTTACATTTACTTTTTTTGGTGTGTTGTTCTTTTCACTGACATTGTTGTAGCTTCTAAGCTTTACTTTACTCTACATTAGATCATATGGATCCTTCCATGCTTCTCTGTATTCATCACACAAATCATTTCTTACAATGCAATAGTGTATTCCATTACATTTAGGTACCACAATCAGTTCATTAATAACTCATTTGATAGGCATCCACATGGTTTACAATTCCAATTTCCAATATCCTAGCTATCACAAAAAATACTACTACAAATATAAATAAATATAACATATATGGGGCCTTTTTTTTTTTAAATTTAAATTATTGATGGCTTCCTTGAAGCATTAAGTCCAGTAATAAGTCTCTGGTTCCAAGAGTATGGACTTTTTAGTCACTTCATTTGCATAATTCTAAACTGTTTTCCAAAATTGTTACACCACCTTCACAGCTCCACCAATGATGTATTAGTTTTCCTATTTTCCCACAATCCCCTCCAACATTCACTGTTGCCATTTTTTGTCATTTTTGCCAATTTGCAGGGTATAGGGTGAAAACTCAGGGTTGCTTTGATTGTATTCCTTTTATTATTAGTAATATGGAACTTTTTTTTATGTGGTTGTGAATACTTTGCAGTTCTCCTTTTGAGAACTGTTTGTACATATCCTTTTACCATTTATCTACTGGGAATAGGCTATTAGTTTTAAGTATATTTATTATTTATATATCTTGGATAACAAACCCTTACAGGAGAAATTTGATACAAAGATTTTTTTTCCCATTTGACAACCTCCCTTCTTATTATAGATGCATTAATGTTGTCTGTGCAGAAGCTTTTCAGTTCCAAGTAATTAAAGTTATATATTTTATCTTTTGTAACTGCCTCTATTTCTAGTTTGGCTAAGAAAACTCTTACCCATGGCTGTAAGAGGTATACAATGTATTTCTCTTCTATTTTTTTTATAGTATGATCTTTAATATTATTGTCAAAAATCCCTTTAGACTATATTGTGGTGTCAGCTGTTGGTCTAAGCCTGCCAGACTGCTTTCCAGTTTTTTCAGTATTTTTTTTTCAACCAAATGGGGGTTATTCCCTAGGTAATGTATGTTTTCCACTTTATCAAACATTGAGTTATATTGTTTCTATAATTAATTTATTTTTAGTTTTCAACATTCACTTCCATAAACTTTTGAGTTTAAAATTTTTAAATCTCCCTCCCTGCTTCTCTTCCCAAGAAGGCATGCAATCTGATATAGGTTCTACACACACATTCCTATTAAACATATTTTCACATTAGTCATATTGTAAAGAATTAGAACCAATAGGAGGAAACACAAGAAAGAAGAAACAAAACAAAACAGAAGAAAAAAAAAGAGCAAATAGTATGCTTCAATCTGCATTCAAACTCCATAGTTCTTTCTCTGGATATGGATAGCATTTTCCATCATGAGACTTTTGGAGATGTCTTAGATCCTCACATTGCTTAGAAGAGCTAAGTCTATCAAAGTTAAGTCATCGCACAACATAACAGTACTGTGTACAATATTCTCCTGGTTCTGCTCATTTCACTCAGCATCAGTCCATACAAGTCTTTCCAGGTTTTTCTGAAGTCCACTTGCTCATCATTTCTTGTAGCACAATAATATTCCATTACATTCATATACCACAACTCATTCAGTCATTCCCCAAATGATGGGCATCCCCTCAATTTCCAGTTTTTGGCCACCACGGAAAGAGCTGCTATAAATATTTTTGTACATGTGGGTCCTTTTCCCATTTGAATGATCTCTTTGGGATACAGCCCTAGAAGTGGTATTGATGGGTCAAAGGGTAAGCACAATTTTATAGCCCTTTCAGCATAATTCCAACTTGTTCTCCAAAATGGTTGGATCAGTTTATAACTCCACCAACAATGTATTGATGTTCTAATTTTCCCCTATCTTCTCCAACATTTATCATTTTCTGTTTTGCCATGTTAGCCAACCTGATAGGTGTGATGTGGTACCTCAAAGTTGTTTTGATTTGCATTTCTCTAATCAATAGTAATTTAGAGCATTTTTTCACATGACTATAGATAGCTTTAATTTCTTCATTTGAAAACTGACTGTTCACATTCTTTGACCATTATATTGTTTCTAAATCTCTCTTGTGTAGTCTATTCTATTGATCTGTTTTTTAAATCAGTACCAGATGGTTTTGAAGATTGCTGTTTTATAATATAGTTTGAGGTCTGGAAGGGCTATTCTCCCTTTTGTCCTTCTTTTCCTCATTTCCCTTGATAATATCTTTGTTTTTAAAATGTGTTTCTTATAAACAAAAGATTGTAGGGTTCTGTTTTCTTACTGAATTGGTCACTTTTTTCTTTTTATTGAAATGATTAATCATTCACATTTAAAGTTACAGGAGTTGGGTTTATATTTTTCTCTATCTCTAATTTTTTTTAAAAATCATTTTTTTGACTTCTGCTGTAAACATAATATTTTGTTCCTTCAGTTAATTTAGTATTTTTTTTTTTAAATGTGGCCCTGTTCCCACTAGCTTTCTTCCCTTTATCCTGATCCCTTCTTCTTGTTTTTTTTTAACCCTTTCCCTTTAGGGTTTTGTTTATTAATTCCTCTCTCTCTTGCTTTTATCTGGTTATATATTTCTACCCCTTCTTTTTTCCTCTCAGTCAGATAGATTTCACAACTTTACTCTCCTCACCTTCAGCTAGTCCTGTTCCTTATGTTTTTAAATTTCCTTTTTTTTTGTTTGGTGCCTCTTTTGAAAAGAGATTTCTTTCATTCTCTTCATTATCCCTTTGTTTACTCTAAACTCTCATTCTCTGATCCATGGCTCCTATAATCACCTAGTCTCTCTCTTTTCTCTGTATTCTTCATATAATCAAAACTTCCAAGTTATCCATTCCAGGCTCTGACCTCTAGGCACTTTCCACCACTGCCTTGTAGGGCTTACTCCATGGATTCCCCTTTTCTCTTTTGCCACACTCTCAGAATGATGCCAATTATTGGAGGTGTCACAAGTGCCCCATGCCATGGTAAGGCAATGTCCCTCTCCCTCTTGTTGACGTTTCCCCCCTACATTTGCCTGGAAATCTTCCTGGGTCCATGTTCTCCCAATCCTCTAGGTACAGTTGCTCCCAGGGGTCCCAATTCATACCCCTCACAGGACAAGCAGACTTTTCAGGCATCAAGATCTCCGGCCTCGTCCAGTATAAAGTCCTCACCTTCCTTTACTGACAGGAACATCCATCAGTGGAGCCCCTTCCCATCTCCAAAGTAAGGCTGCCTTCTTTTCCTTCCCTTTTCAGTCTTTCCTCCCCTTCTCCTTACTCATCCCCCTATAGATTCTTCGGTTTTGGAAACCACAGAAGTCCCCTTCCCTTCATTCTAGTCACTCACTCCTCTTTATTCTCCTATTCCTCTCTCCTCATTTCATACCCTATAGTATTGTAAAGTAGTACCACAAAAGAAGTATTCACCTATAGAAAAGATGCCTGTCTCTAAGGTATTCCAGGTTCTCTCCATAATATCCTGTCTGCCTCTTTACTGTTACCTCTACCAGATTTCTATCTTCACTCCTGTCTTCTTGCATACACTTAGAAATAAGTCTCTTACTGGTCTTTCTATTGTCACTCTTGCCATTGTTTTCTATATTTATTCATTCCGTCTGCATTTCTGTTGTTTGGGGTGTTCAAGATGCAAATAATCTTTTCAGGTCTGGTTTTCTTTCTAAAATATTTCAAACTCTTCTTTATTATTAGATGTCCATTTTTTGTCTTGTATGGTTAGGCTCAGATTTGTAGGACTGGTCACCCTGGGCTGCAACTTGAGTTTTGGTACTTTTCAAAGCTTATTATTCTAGTTCCTTCCCCTTTTTCTCACATTTATGGAATAGTCATGTTATTCAAATGTCCTTTCCTTTGAAGGAATTTTGAAGATCTTTTCCCCTACAGAACTTCTTCCTGAATTGAACTGTTAAATTGAACCCACTATGTATCTTGGAGTTTGCAGTATTGTTTTTTTTTTTCTTTTTGGAGTTGATCTTTCATTTTCTATGTTTAGAAGTTCTGTGTAGTTCCCTTCTATTATTTCCTTCGTTATGGCATTAAGGTTTTTTGTCCTATCATATTCTCCTGGGAGATGTATGATCCTTAGACCATCTCTATGCATCCAGTCTTCAAAATCTGTATGTTTTGTTTACGCGGTGAGTATGTTTTCTTTTGAAGTTCTTGTTTTTTGCTTCTTTTCTTCTAGATTGTCTTTCACTTCTGTGTATTTGCATTGCTAAACTATTGTTCTTTCTTTTGTTTCTTTGGTGAGGCTTAGCATTACAGATTGAAGTTTTTCTCTTCTGCTTATTATTTTTGCTGTGCAGGACATAAATTCTGCTCCTGTAATTTTCATTTCCTTTTTAAACCACTCAGGAATAGTGTATTGTGGTTCCATGTTCTCCTAACTTCCACAGGGTCCTCAGTTTTATCAAGTGTTAGATCATTTTTCTTCATTTTGCAGTATTTAGTTACAGATGCCTGCACTAGTTTACTAGATCTGGAGGCCACATTTCCTTCTGTTGTTACTGTTATTCCTGTTGATTTATCTATTTATATTCAAGGTCTTTGAGAGTTCTTCTTCCTATAAAATTTGGTACTTTCAGTCTCTCCCCCACCCCCCTCCCCATTTTCCTTATTGCTTACTTCTGACTCCCTTTCCTCTGACTGTGGTTTCCTCAGGGACTGAATTTTAAAGTGTCTCAGCCTTCCCCTAGTTCACCAGCCTAGGTCTCTGCTCTAACTGACTTTTGGGCGTTGAACTGGCCCTAGCTGGATGCTGTGCTCTTCTTTACGATCGGTGGAATGTGGCGCAATTCCCTAAATGAAGTGTTTTGTCCTGGTGACCTGTCCCCACTCCTTCTGTTGCATAGTTCTATGACCTGGCACTGGCAGTTTAGATCTTTACAGTGTTGGTGCTTCCAGGTTGCAGACCCTGATAGGCTTTTGCTACTGAAAGGCTATGGCCAAGCTGGCTTTCCACAGCCTGGAGCCAAAGCCTCTGCGGCACTGGAAAGAGGAAGGGGGGACTGGAATATAGGGGTGGGTTTTGTACACCTCTGTGGTGTCCTTGGATCTTCTAGTGTGGCCTTGCTTCTGGTCATGTGGGAAGTGGGTGAGGGCTGCTGAGTGATCTCAGGGTCAGTGGGCATTAGTTCCTAGGTTTGGGTTTTTTTTAAACCTTGTTTTGGATTCTTTATGTCCTACACCACAGAAACAGCTGAAGTTGCTTTACCTTTATCTTTGGGGCATGATTGCTGTTTTGGGGAGGTTTGAGAGGTTGTGGGGATTAGAGGAAATATTTAGTCTACCATCCTGTTGCTCATGTTACCTGAAAATAGGGGAGAACTTTCTAACAACTAGAGCTGACCAAAAATAGACCGGATTGCCCCAAGTAGGTAGTGAGTTCCCTTTACTGAAGACCTTCAAGCAGAGACTGGATGGACACCTATTAGAAATATTATAGAAAGGATTCCTTCATGGGTTTGGACTACATGACCTCTAAAGTACCTTCTAACTTGATTCTTTTAGCACATTATACTAGCAGGTAAAAGGGCTTGGTTTTATCCCCAGCTTTACCACAAATTAGTGGTATGACCTTGGGCAAGGCAATCAGCCTCTCTGGACTTCAGGTATCTCTGATGTAAAACAAAGGGGTTGGACTCATACCTATATTCTGTGAGTTGATATGATATTGCATAGTGCTTTTGGAAGGAGGAGACATGATTTTCTGCAAAGCAATTCCTGTGAGTTCTTTTCTAGGGTTATGAAGGGCAACATAGTTTAGCTAAACTTAGAAAACGAGATGAGAAAAAACATAGGGCTAAGAATATGTATCCTACTATGTTTGTCTTCCCTGTCATCCTTGTCCTTTTCTAATTTTTAAACTGACTTACTTGCTCATTCTCATTATGTCTAAATTCTCAGCTTTTTTTTCTCTACTCCATCCTTCCCTCCTCTAATTTGCTTCCTCACCTTTTTCTTTGTCTGATTTTTTTTTTCTCACAGAGTTTCTTACTTCAATTAAGGTATTTAAATCTGTATGTAATGTATTTAGTTTCATAATCTTAGAAGTAACTCTTCAAGCAACTTATGCTGTTTCCCAAAGAAAGCAAAATCTATTTATTCCAAAAATCCCCTGCTTGTATTCCTCTCTAACCTGTGGCTAGGCAATGACAAAGTCTAGATTTGGGGTAACTTCTGTATGTTGTTTTGGAAATGTTAGGTGATCTCAATCCACAAAACACACAAACATCAGTAGGCAACAGAGCATACATCTGCATAGCACTTGAAGTATTATACAGTGCTATTCAAAGGCAGGTTAGTATCTTCAAAGTCCCTTCTAACTCTAGGATCCAAAGATATATTTAAAAAAAAATACAACCACCAATATACAGCAAATGTAAGGTAAAATAAATTTAAGAGTCTGAAGTAAATTCTATTTATATGACAGTGCATATGACAAACATATAAGTTATTTCGTACTGTACTTACAAACACTGTTGGTTTGGGTATAAATATATTTTCTTCATTTTCTTTGGGTAGATCAACAGGATTTGTTGTCACAGTCATAATTTTTGTCTCATTTTTAGAAGCAGGTAATTTATCCCCACAGTGCCTGTTATGCATATTAATTAGAGTCTGTTTCATTACTGCCAACTCCTGTTGAGTAATAGAGTAAGAAAATATGAAACAATGAAAAGTACAATTATAGAAGCCTATCATTAATTTAATCAAAAGCATTTATTTTAAAACTGAAAATGAGGAGGAAAGCATGAAGAAAATATAATTACATAAATGAAATCTATGGAAATAATATAAAAAGCATAAGCCGTAATAGGATTGTAGAATCTTATGAGTTGAAAGGGACCTTAGAAATTTTCTAGTCCAATCTCTAATCTGAAATATGAAGTACACATATATACGCCTCACATATTTTGTGAATTGTCAATATCCTTTAATACATGCTATTAAAATAACATCATATTAGTGACAAGTTTCTGCTCAACGGTTTTGCTTCTGTGTTAACATTTAGCTCTTGAATAGTCTGGATTTTATTACTATGTTTTTAGTTATATAGGAGTTTAATTTTTTTTTCCCTTCTGAATCACAAATGTAAAGCTGATAGGGACCTAAATATTCATCTGGTCCAATCCCTAATTTAACATTTGAGGCCCAGAAAAGTTAAGTGACTTGTTCAAGGACACACAGGTACTAAGTAGCAGAATAATGATTCAAACTCAGGTCTTGTGACACCATGTGCTATTTCCATTGCACTTCTGCATCACTTCTTATTACATTGTTTGTTTTGTTTATTTCACTCTTAACAACTTGACTTATCAAAATGCTGGCAAAGTTTGGAAAAGAAAACAGACATGGTCTAAGTATTTCTAATTGGCTATTTATTAGCAATTTTAGTAAAAGTTTGTAAGGAGAGGTTGATACTCCTGGCTCAAATGTGGTTTAGAGGATGCCTATGTATTTTTTCTAATCCTACTATTATTTCATTGTTCAGTAACTTGGGCAACTGACAGGTGGTTTTAGAAGTTTTTCCTTACAATTCAAAGAGCCTGTGCTGAACTTCTTTGGGGCCAGATTAATCTGTATTATTTTATGCAATGCTTATACAAAGTTGGAAGTCACCTGAGAGGTCAATCAGTACCTAAACAAGAATCAATCATGTCTATAAATATTGCTAAAAAAGTTATCTACTCTCTGTATGAATACCTCTAGTAAGGGGTAACCTACTACATTCCAAGGCATCCCATTTCCAGTTCTGGGTAGCTCTAATTGTTGCTGAGTTTTACATACACTGGACCCAAATATCTCTCTACAGCTTCTATTGAATGCTCCTTTTTTTATTCTGTGGTTGGAACAAGTCAAATCCTCTTTCTAATGACAACAGTTCTTAGGTCTTTGTGGTCAGAACTCAAGTGCTCTGTTTGAAAATGCTTAGTCATTGTGGATGTTTCATGGTTCTAAGTAGAGCTAATGACAGTATAGGTATGATAAGCTGTGATGGCTATTGTCTATAACAGAAAGAACTTTCTCTTGTTCATAATACTTGAAGAAAGCTGTCATATCCCCTCTTTTTTAGGCTAAACACCCCCAATTCCTTGAAATCATCTCTGTATGGCAGGTTCTCCAGTCTCTTTACTATCCTATTTGCTTTTTTTCTGAATTCAATACAGTTTGCCTATGTTTTTCCCAAAATGTGAGAATAGAATTGAATACCTTAGAAATAGTCTGAACAAAGAAGCATCTAGAAGAACTTTTACATCCCTTGTTCTAGACACTATACCTCTTTTAATGCAGTTAAGGTAGTATTAGTTTTTGCTGACTACCATGTCATAATGCTGATTCATAGTGAATCCATTAAACTTCTCAGATCTTGTTTCACAGGAGCCACAACTAAGAGGTGTACTTGTGAAGTTGATTTTGTGAATCTAAGCATATTACTCTATACATATCCATATTAGATTTTTTTAAAAAGGGAATGTTCTGGGGGCAGTTAGGTGGCGCAGTGGATAGAGCACTGGCCCTGGAGTCAGGAGAACCCGAGTTCAAATCCAGCCTCATACATATAACACTCACTAGCTGTGTGACTCTGGGCAAATCACTTAACCCCAACTGCCTCACCCAAAATAAACAAACAAATAAATAAAGGGGGCAGCTAGATGGCGCAGTGGATAGAGCACCCCCTGGAGTCAGGAGGACCTGAGTTCAAATCCAGCTTCAGATACTTACTAGCTAGCTGTGTGACCCTGGGCAAGTCACTTAACCCTCACTGCCTCCAAAAGGAAAGAAAAAGAGAAAAAGGGAATGTTCTAGCCCGTAAGATCTTTTTTGAGTCCTGACTTTGTCAACCAATGTATCAGTTACCCACACTAGTTTTGTAAGTGTGACAAGTATGGCTTCTATGATTTCATTGAAGTGTAAGGCCAATGGCAGATCTCTAGGGGGTGAGTTTAATTTAATTCCTGTAGAGACCTTTCTTCAAGTTGACACTGATGCATTTCATTGAGCCAGTTCTAAATCTACCTAACTGTGCTATCACTTAGCCCATGGCTATCTTGTCCATAAGTACAGCATGAGAGACTTGCATTGTCAAATTCTTTGCTGAAATCTAAGTATAATATATCTGCAGCATTTCCCTGATATACTTAATGCTCCTGTCAAAAGTAGAAATAAAGGTCGATCTTTGTCAGAAATATGTTAAACTCACTGCAGTCTAGTTTAGAAAAGTCACCTTTTTCTACATTTTGAAAACTGGGGTTAATATTTGCCCTTTAGTTTTTTAAGGTCAAACCACTTTAATATATTTCTTTGAAGGAGAGTACAGAATGTTCCATAGTAATTTTTAAGATTTAGTGTTTCTGCAAGTAATTTCATAGAATCGTATGTAAGCACTGATAATCTAGTCAGAACCCACTAGTCCAAAAGATCAGAAATTCTGCTCATATCAACCCTATTTCTTATTAATACATCATTGAGTGAGCATTTTTCCCACTCTCAATCCCTTAATGATGGAACTTTGATCCCATATTAGGTCAAGAACCAGTAGGGTAGAACCACAGAATGACTGGGACCTTAGAGATCATGTAGTCCTTCATTTTACAGAGACAGAAACTGAGATCTCAAGTTAGAAAGTGTCCTCTCAATCTGTAACATCTTTCCAAATCTCTAATCGACCCTTAGAATTAGGGTTGGGGTGACAGCCCTAGCAGTGACTCAATGATCAAAATCACCGGTACTTTCAGCACTCCAAGACAGACTATGTATGGGGTCTGAGGACAGCTTTCCAGTCTATTAGTTAAAAGAGATCTTGGTAGTCACAATCTTCACTTCTTTCCTAATACAGTTCTGGGCATACTATATCCTCCCAAACTTACACATACTAAAGCTTCCAGTGCTCACTGGACATAGTGGCTGTTGGACAGATGACTAACTCACTCCAACACACAGAGTGATGACACACCTATCCACTTCCCTATTTTCTTCCTCATTAGCAGCAGCAGAGATGAGTTCTTCTGCCTCCCCAGACCCTCATTTCATCCTTATAATTAAGCAGCATCAGTGGTGAAGGATAGTTTACTTCTGTTATGTACAGCAGCCACCATGGCTTATTTTTCCATATCTATACCATCATTAGTGAAATGAGAACAATGAACATTCGCTGGCATTGTCCTTCTTCAGGACTGGGATATAAACTAATCTCTTCCAATCCACTGGCTGCTGTTGTGTTTTCCAAATTTGCTGGCACACTGAGTGCAGTACTTTAACAGCATCATCTTTATTTATTTATTTTTTGTATTTGTTAGTCTTTATTTTTAGTTTTCAACATTCACTTCCACAACATTTTGAGTTCGAAATTTTCTCCCCACCTTGTCCCTCCCACACCGCAAGACAGCGTGCATTCTGAATACCCTTTCCCCTAATCTGCCCTCCCTTCTATCTCCTCTGCCCCTTCTCTTATCCCCTTCTCCTTCTATTTTCCTGTAGGGCAGGACAGATTTCTATACCCCATTTCCTGTATATCTTATTTCCCAGTTGCATGTGAAAACAATTTTTAGCATTTGTTTTTAAAACTTAGGGTTCCAAATTTTCTCCCTTCCTCCCTCCCCACCCACCCTCATTGAGAAGGCAAGCATCTAGAAACAGGTTATACAAGTAACAGCATCATCTTGTAGGGGTTTAAATAGCTCAGCTGGAATTCCATCAAGTCTACTAGCCTTATTGTTAGCAATGCTTCTTAAGATTCACTTAACTTCATTCACTGGGATGTCTGGCTCTAGATCAGTAACCACACCATTGTAGTTACGTAAATATTAAGTTTTTTTGTGTATTCTTTCTTGTCAGTTCTTCTTTATCATTTCTTAATATGAATTCAGAGTGTGAAAGGCTTTAAATGCAAAATTAGGAGGGTATTTTTTTCCTAGAGGCAGTGGGGAACCACCAAAACCTGTGGTAGACAGAAGTCTAAGAGAGATGAAAGGATATGAAAGACAAAAGTAAGTGTGGTGACTGTGTTGCTAGAGATAAGGGGGTGGTTGTGAGAGATATTGCAGAAGTAAAAGTGGTAAAACTTGGGAAGTGAACAGATATGGTAGGGGTAACTGAGAGTGAGTGAGAATGAAAAGCTGAAGATAAACCAATCAATCCTAAATAAATAAATAAACATTTACTAAGCTCCTATGTGCCCTTGGGGGTGGGGGGGATGGGATGGGAGGGGACATGCAAACAAATAAATACAAAGCAACTTATGTATGGGATAAATAGGATATAATGAACAGAGAAGGCACTGGAATTAAGAGGGATTGGAGAAAGTTTCCTGTAGATGGTAGGATTTTAGTTGGGATTTAAAGGAAGTCAGTGAGGTCAGTAGTTGGAGCAGAAGAGGGAGAACATTCCAGCCGTGGGGGACAGCCAAAGAGAATGACAGTCAGTTAGAAATGTCTAATAGTTTGTGACCCAGCACCAAGGCTGGATATGTAGGTTTGATGATCATCTACATCAGAAGTATAAAACTTCACAGACCACATGCTGCCCTTAGAACTCCCAAGTGCACCAACCAGATTAAAATATAATTGGGAAATGTTCAATAAAGTAAATAAAAATACAATACAACATAATATTAATTTCCTATTTGAGTTTGATACCACTGATGGAAATCAACATGATAATTGAACCCACTGGAATGGCTAAAGTAACTAAATAACACAGTATAGAGAGAAAAGAGGGCACAGGATAATTAGGAGGCATTTCACTGATGATTCAGGAAAGGAGACTAAGTAGTACTGGTCAGACAAGTCAGAGTAGAACCAAGAGGGAACAATGTTATGAAAACCTAGAAAGGAGTGAGTATTCAGGAGGAAAGGTGGTTAAGAGTGTCAAATGATGCCGGTAGGTAAAAAAAAGGAGAAAGATTGAAAACAGGCTATCAGCTTTGCCAATTAAGAGATTTCTGTTGAGTATTTTCAGTTGAGCAAAGAAGTCAGACGTCTCATTTTGGCAAAAGGCTGAGAAGCGAAAGGACAGCAAGCGGAGGCAACAAGTAGGCAACTTTTGTCAGAAAATATGAGTGTTGAGGACACAGCGTGGTGTGTTCCCAGGGTTAGGAGATGGGGAATGGATGATGATTTAGCAGAAGACACTTTGAGAAAATCCTCACTCAACATCATAGTCTGATTTTTAGGCTATTTTTGACACTCTCTTACATCATTTAATCATTTAGAGTCCTACTCTGATGCTTACTGTGGTGTGAAAGTACCTGGGGTTTTTGATCTAAGAAGATCTACAAATCTGAAAATGAGTTGTTGTTTTTTTCCTTTTCTTAATACTAAAATAAAATTTATGTAAATGGGTTGAGAGAGAGGTAGAATTAGGATCTGGGGTTGTAATCAAGAAAGAAATGCATTAGCATCTGTGTAAATTTATTGCTATCTTCTATAATTATCTTCTGCAATAATTCCCATACGCATTTGTACTATAAACTAGTGTTACTCTTAGCTACCAGGTCTCTCTGGTTGGCCAGGAAATTGAGTATTTTTGAGCTAAGGTGTTTTCTGGGCTCTTTGGGCCTCTTTATTGTGTGCCTCTTCTGTATGCACTTCAGTCATGTTTATATCAGTTAAACTTCTCTAAGAAATGGTACTAATCAGAATCTATTTATTTATTTTAATCCACTTCTCATTTCAGAATTAATAGCTAACTTAAACAACTAATCAAATTCTTCTAATCTTTACCTTTTTTTCTGATTTGGTGTCTGACCTCCACTTTAACATGGCTACATAGAACATAAACATGTTCTTTCTAGAAATGATGACATCAATAACTAGGTGTTTCCTGTCTGTTAAGAAATAGTAATTTTAATTTTCTGTGATATTGTTTAGTGTTTCTTATGTCTATTGTTTTCTAATTATCTTCTTGAAGAAAGTATACGATAAATAGAATGACACTTAATGAAGCGTCTACAAAATGTTGGCCTCTTTCATTTCTTGATCCCAAATCATATTTTTCCATGTATTTCACCATGTACTACCTCTGATAGCCACCTTTACAGTGACGTTATTGAATATACCAAGGTATATATCAGCCTGATTTAAAAAATCTTAAAATTCTTTGAACAATTTCTCTGATTCTTTGTGCTTTGCCAGAGACGTTGGCTACAAATATCTTTATGGTACCGCAGAAGCACTGTGGATGATCAAATCTCCCCTGAAATGATGTTTCTTATATATAGTCTTTGGATGTACAATAAAACCATCTCTGCCAATTCCTTTATTTATCTTTTGGAGAACATGTGGGCCAACCTTGTATTTAGCTACTTCTACATGCATTTTAGTTTTATAGTGAGAATATCAATATTGATGTGCTTCAGTTCTTTTAGTTTAAAAAGTACCTATAGTTAAATTAATATTTATTATTTAATATTTTATTTCTCCCAATTACATGTAAAAACAATTTTTAACATTTGTTTTTTAAAAATTTGACTTCCAAATTCTTTCCCTCCCTCCTTTCCCTGCTCATTGAGAAGTCACGCATAAATTAATGTTTATGAACATAAATACTGGGTTATCCTTAGCAACCTATGTCTCCTTATCCATCGCTCTGTTCTCATTACTGTGGCAGTGGAAGGAGGCCACACTGAATGGAGGTCCATTCTATAATTTTCCTTATTTAATATGTTATTATGGCCAAATAATTAATCACCTAGTACTCAATCTTCTGCTTAGCTAATACATGAACAGCTAATACATGAAATCTGTCAACAGTATGATATTCACTACTGGTTGTAGTATTAACTAAAAAATAGCATTGGTGGAAAAAATGAGATTTCAGAAAGCTTGGCATGAGATTAAACTTTTCGATGAAACTAAAAGGATGATTATAATAATAATAGCTAGCATTTATTTAGCACTTTACATATGTGATCTCATTTGATCCTTACAACTACTAAGGTAGATGTTCTTATTATCCTCATTTTACAGATGAGGAAACTGAGCCTCAGAGGTTAAGTGATTTGCTCAGGGTCATGGCAAACAGTCCTATCTGAGGCAGGATATGAATGCAGACTTTTCTGACTTCAAGTCCAGTGCTCTATCCATTGTGCTACCCAGCTATTTCATGATAAATAAATTCAACATGTAACAAATTTGCTAATGATTTTGTAGTGATCTATATTTATCATTAGAGACAATGGAGGTACCACATTTAGCCCCTTAAGTCTTTAGTAACCAATACATTGTAGGATGAAGAGGAAATAGCTCTTTATTTTTTCTTCTTTAAATAGTATTTTTTTCCTAATTACACATCAAGACAATTTTTAGGATTCATTTTTACAAAATTTTGAGTTCCAAATTTTTCTCCCTCCCTCCCCCTCTCCTCTTCCTAAAATGGTAGGAATAGATTATACATGTGCTATCATGTAAAACATATTTCCATATTAGTCACAGTTGTGAAAGAAGAAACAGATCAAAGGGAAAAAACCATGAAAAAGAATCAGGTAAGTGAAAAAAATATGTTTTGATCTGCATTCAGAGTCCATCAATCAGCTCTTTTTCTGGATGTGAACAGCAATTTTCCTCATGAGTCCTTTGTACTTGTCTTGGACCATTGTGTTGCGGAAAAGAGCCGAGTCATTCATAGTTGATCATCCCACAATATTGCTGATACTATGTACAATGTTTTCCTGGTTCTGTTCATTTCATTCTGCATCAGTTTGTACAAGTCTTTCCAGGTTTTTCTGAAATCTGACTGTTCTTCATTTCTTATACCACAGCTTGTTTAGCCATTCCCCAGTTGATGGGCATCCCCTCAATTTCCAATATTTTGCCACCATGAAAAGGGCTGCTACAAACATTTTTGCACATGTAGGTCCTTTCCCCTTTTTTATGACCCCATAGGGTACAGACCTAGTAGTGGTATTGCTGGACCAAAGGGTATGCACAGTTTGGTTGTCCTTTGGGCATCATTCCAAATTGCTCTCCAGAATGGCTAGATGAGTTTACAACTCCACCAACAGTGCACTAGTGTCCCAATTTTCCCACATCCTCTCCAACATTTATAATTTTGCTTTTTTTGTCACAATAGCCAATCTGATAGGTGTGAGGTGGTATCTCAGAATTGTTTTAATTTGCATTTCTCTAATCAAAAGTGATTTACAGCACTGTTTCCTATGCCTGTAGACAGCTTTCATTTCTTCATCTGAAACTGCCTGTTCATATCCTTTGACCATGTATCAGTTGGGGAATGGCTTGTATTCTTATAAATTTGACTCAGTTCTTCATCTATCTGAAAAATGAGGCCTTTATCAGAGACACTTGCTGTAAAGATTGTTTCCCAGCTTTCTGCTTTCCTTTTAATCTTGATTGCATTGGTTTTATGTCTGCAAAAGCTTTTAAATTTAACATAATGATCTATTTTACATTTCATAATGCCCTCTATTTCTTGTTTGGACATGAAACTGTAACTCACTTAACTTCTTGAAGAATTTGGATGCAATGCCACTTGGTATGTATGTTTGTATTGCTATTACTTCATAGTCTATGGTGTCTTTTAGTAAGATGTCGTTTCCTTCCTTATCTCCTTTAATTGGATCTATTTTTGCTTCTGCTCTGTCTGAGATCAGGATTGCTACCCCTGCTTTTTTTTATTTCAGCTGAAACACAAGATTCTACTCCAGACCCTTGCCTTTACTCTGTGTGTCTCTCTGCTTCAAGTGTGTTTCTTGTAAACAACATATTGCAGGATTCTGGTTTTTAATCCTTCTCCTATCTGCTTCCGTTTTATGGGAGAGTTCATCACATTCACATTCACAGTTAAGATTACTGTGTGTTTCCCTCCATCCTATTTTTCCTCCTGTTTGTCCTCTCTCTCCTTCACCCCTTCCGTCCTTGACACATTTTGCTTCCGTCTACCACCTCCTCTGGTCTGCCCTCATTTCAGTCAGTGTTCCTTCCCTTTCACCTAATTTTCTCTCCTCTTACTTCCCTGTTGGGTTAGAAAGATTTCTATATTCAAATGATTGTGAATATTATTCCCTCTGTGAGCCAATATTGACAAGAGTAAGGATCAAGTGATGCCTATTGCCCAACCTTCTATCTTTTCCCCCACTGTAATAGGTTTTTTGTGGGAAATGACTCTTTAGAAGATGAACATGGATAAAACATATCTGGGCCTGATCAAGAACAAAGACAGAAAATGCATGCTGAAGGTGATTTTGAAAGAAATAAGGGATCAGTTTCAAGATAACTCATGGAAAGAAATTCTGGAAGACGAGGAAAATATACTAGCAGTATTGTCCCTAAAAGATGACCAAGATGATATATTATCAACTACTCATCCATGATCCTACTTGCTTATTTCTTCTATATTATGCAAGGGTATCTTTGACAAAAATATTAGAAAGAAATGGGTACATTTTCAGAGATGATTTCCTTCCTTCCTTCTCCCTCCTTCTTCCTTTCTTTCTTGGCTAGTCCACTTTTTTTTTTAAGCAGATCATTTAATAATGACAGAATTGATGGAAAGCTGATGGGAATACAAGATTGTGATGTATTTTTTTTTTATTTGTTGAACTACAAAGATCAAATTATTGATCTAACAGATCAAAAGCTATTGAAAGCTCTTGATGTTAGAACAAAAATGTACTCATAGACATTCTCCATCCATAACATTTCTCATTTTTTTATTTTCACATCATACAAGATTCCTTGAGCAAAGCAACTGCAATTCCCTGATAATTGTGGATGTGGAAGGTTACAAATATTGCTAAATATGTTAGTTCTGATGAACTGCTTTTCTGTGTTTCTTTTAGAGTTTTTGTTATAAGATGGTTAAGTGGGTAAGGAAGAGGGAGAGATATTCAGAATGTGATTGGAATCTGGGGCGGGGTCGGGGGTGGGGGGGAAGATGCCCATCAACTGGAATGAATGGCTGAACAAATTATGGTGTATGAATATAATATAATTGTGTCAAAGGAAATAATGAAAGAAATTTTAGAGAAGCATGGGAATACTTGTATGAACTAGTGCAGAGTAAACTGAGGAGAGAATAATTTACATTATAATGACATTATAAAAATGAATAATTTTGAAAGATTTAAGAACTGTATCAATGCAGGGACCAAATATGACTCCAGCAGACCAATGATGAAGAATGAAACCCACCTCATGACAGAGAGGTAATAGACTCAAGGTGAAGAATGATACAAAATTTTGAACATGGCCAATGCAGGAATTTATTTTGCTTGACTATATATATTTTCTTTTTTTTCCCCCAGCCAGATGGGGAGAATTAGAAGGGAGAGAAAAAAATACTTGATACCTGAAAAAAATTAATTAAAAAGGAATAAATGTGATATAAAAACAAAACACCAATAGAAGAAAATAAAAAACTTAAATTCCCTGTAGCTGGTGAGATCCTTTAGATATTTTTATTTGTAGATAGCTCATATTACATGAATTTAATTATACTTCATATGCCAATGATAACCAGATCTCTATGACCATCCCAAATCTTACTCCTGTGCTCCAGTCCTGCCATCACCGACTTCCTTCTCAACATTTTAGATTGGATAGAGTTATCTCAGAATAACAATATTCATAACCAAGCTCATCATCTTTTCCTGTACATCCTCCCTTTTTCCAGCTTTTCTATTATTATGAAGGGTACTACATCTTTCTATAACTCAGTGTCCTCCTAGATTTCTGACTTGCTCTCACTGAACAGATTGAATTTCTAATATATGAGAAAGATACTGCAAAGGAAAAAAAAGGTTTTGAAATGAAATACTACACATACATACACACACACACACAGTTCCCCTTATCTCCACTCACATATGTCCTCATCACCTCTTGCCTGGACTATTTTAATAGGCAATTAATCTACCTCAAGTCTGTCCTCACTGCAATCCCTACTCAGCTATAGTAGTCAAAATGATTCTCTTAAAGTGGAGGTCTAACCATGTTACCACTCCGCCTCATCTTCCCTCCCCAATATACTCCAGTGGCTCTCTATTATCTTCAGGATCAAATAGAACATCCTCTGTTTGGTATTTAGAGCCCTTCACACTTGCCCCCTTCCTACCTTTCCAACCTCCTTACACTTTACTCCCCCTTCTTACTCTATGATCCAGCCACACATTGTCTTACTTGCTGTTTGCTGTGTGTGACGTTCCATTTCTAGCCCCTGTGCCTTTGCCCTGACCCTCCTCCCTGCCTGGGAATGCTCTTTTCTTACCTCTACCTCTCAGCTTTCCTGGTTTCCTTCAAGACTCACTGCAGCAGATTTCAGAAAAACCTTGGAAAGGCTTATATGGACTGATGGAAAGTGAAGTGAGCAGAACCAGGAGAACATCGCACCCAGTAACTGCAACACTATGCGATGATCAACAATGAATGACTCAACTCTTCTCAGCAATACAATGCTCCAAGACAATTTCAAAGGATTCATGATGGAAAATGCTTTCCACATCCACAGAAAGAACTGATGGAGTCTGAATGCATACTATTTTCACTATTTTTATTTCTTTTCATGATTTTTTTCCTTTCGGTCTGTTTCTTCTTTCACAGCACCACTAATATGGAAATACGTTTTACATGTTTGCACATAAATAATCCATATCAAATTGCTTACCATTTTAGGGAAGGAGGAGGAAGGGAGAAAATTCAGAATCCAAAATTAAAAAAAAAATGTTAAAAATTGTCTTTACATGTAATTAGAAAAAATAAAATATTATTTAAAAAAAAAAGACTCAGTGCAAATCTCATCTTCTGCAAGAAGCCTTTCCCAGGCTTTCTGCTCCCCAGCCCTCTGCATTCCCTCTAAGATTAGTTTCCATTTACAATGCCTATATCTGATATTTATGTAGTTACTTGCAAGTTGTTTCCCTCATTAAAATGTGATTTTCTTAAGAGCAGGGTCTGTGTTATTGCCTCTTTTTGTATCCTCATGGCTTAGCACAGTACTTGGCACAGAGTAAATACTTAATCCCCAGAATACTGCAAAACCTCCTCAATAAGATCTATAACCTCTCAAAAGAAATCTGCCTAAAAATCTACACATGAAAAACCAAAAGGTTAAAGGATACTTATTGTCCATACTACGATAGAAGTTTAGAAAGGTAATATGTATATTTGGACAGGCACTGCAGTCATCCGGATAGTGAAGCTAGTTCAAAATTGAACAGGAGGAAGAGAAGAAGCTACATTGTATTTAAGAAATTGTGCAGTGCTTTCAGTGATCCAAAGCTATTTTTTGGCTTGCAGATTTTAGCTTATTCCCACAATTGCATGCCTGAAAGTAGTATAAAAGGTTATAATCCAGAAAATATATGATCAAAAAAAGAGACTGGCTACTCATTTAGGGAATGATGGATGAAAGAGGGACAGCCCAGTATTGCCTTGGTACCCTGAAAATGTTAAAAGACTTACAAAAAGGCATACTGTTATTTACCTGGATCTGCTGTGAAACACCAGAAGATGCTTAAAATCTGAGACCTACACACTCATCCCCAGGATGCTGAATGTGGACTGGAGAGGAACCGCGGCCTCATTACATTCTAACTCTGAGAGTTGGCTCATATAAGTCACTGAATGATACTTACTCATTTTACCAAGCCTATAGGAGAAGGCTGAGTTTTCACTGCACTTTGAAGCCAGGATAATAACACTAGCTGATATTTATGCAGTCTTATTTCTGTCTCTCTCCACCCCTCCCCCTCCCAATATTGTGGGATCCCTCTCTGCTTTTGCTCTTGTTATTTAAAAGATCTCTACTCCTCCCTGTTAGTATATCCTGCCTTGCCTTCTGATTGTTTCTGATGTCTATCCAAGAAAAATTTTAAGTTCTTAGAGGGATAGTTTTCTACTTATTATCATTTTATTCTTATGGCATTTTCCATGATGAGATATAGAGTACATAGTATATTTGGTAAAGTTTAAAGTATTGTATAAATATGAATTACTAAATAATAGGCTTTCAATAAATATTTGTTAATGATTTTTAACTGCTGCTCCTTTAGAAATGGGATAACACAGGGTCTCTCAGACACCTGTTTCTTTTTCAGATGGTGAGAGGCAGGTAACAAATGATTGCTTTGTTACCCCACTAAAAAACTGCAGTGATAGTACTCAAGTTTCCTGTGAAGGCTCCAGGAAGTTGATGAGTTAATAACCTGGGGGGAATACCACTTCCACAAGCTCTGGGAGGGAGCAGTCTGAGGCTGGCTGTGGCCCCTGATACTACTGACACACCGGTGGCCAGTTTCCTGGGTGACCACCCTCCTAGCAATTGAGGTTCTTTTCTGTCTGCCAAGAAGAACGGCACACAATCCTGCCACTCTTCAAAGTGTTGTGCAAAACAGAGGCAGGAAAAAGCAATGTATAGCAAAGAGAAGCATTGCTGGAGAAAAAGTCCCCAAGAAAATTTATGCTATTACTCAGTCACTCAGTAGATGATTCTTTTTATAGGGAATTTTATTGAATAGGCCAGAAAGTTATTTTATTGATATTTAACATAATTTAGGTTAGAGTAGTCTGAAAGACTTACAACATGTTAACATTGTGATCCCTACAGTATGTCTTCTATGCATTTTTATTTTTCCTTTTTACTCCGTTATCTAAGTACATTATTAACTACTTTTGTTTCTTTTTACTTCTTGTGTCTATTTGGCATCTTTCATTCATATTCATATTTTTCATTTTTATAAGTCTATCTTTTCTCAGCTAGTGCTTTTTTTTTTTCTTGCCAAGCAATCAGGTTAAGTGACCTGCCCAGAGTCACACAGCTAGTGAGTACCATGTGTCTGAGGCCAGATTTGAACTCAGGTCGTCCTGATTCCAGGGCCAGTGTTGTATCCACTGTGCCATCTAGCTGTCCCTTTAGTGTTGTTGTTTTTTTTTTAAACAACTCTGGTCTGTTGCAAGTTGTGATGTTTGATGAAGCACCAAAACGACTAATTACACAATATAAAGTAATATAAACAATTCCGTATTAGAATCCTATTCCAAAAAATTAGTATCAGTATAATACGATTCTTTTTTTCTTGTACTTTTCAAAAGTTTACAGGTAGAATTTATATTTACTGCCACGTCAAACACATGAGGAAAGTACAGTAAGTATAAAATAGTAAGTGATTTACTAATATGACTTGTATAGTTTGAGTATACTACTGATGATATAATTAGGATCAATCACAAAAACTTTATTACCCTATCATAATGAACATGAGGTAGACTTAACATGCAATTCCTGTTATGCAAATTAAAATGTAAAATGGCTGGAAAACTAATGTATGGCACTCTAGGATTATATTTTTGTCCCAAACAACTTCTCGAGAAAGCCAAATCACTCGCTTGGAGTCAAAAGCGCATGTCTTGGTCATTTAATATTAACTATTTGCATAGTGTGGTGGCATGTTAAAACAGCTCAGCTGCACAGCAGCTGCTTAAGAGGACGGCATAGTTGATGCCAACATGTTGCTGAAAGTTGTAAACTCTGCAAAGATGTTGCCAAGGGGATACATAGACAGCATTTCTTGATGAAAATAGCTCAGACAAGCATAATACAAACTACGTGCTCCATCAGTAGAAATGAAGCAATGTTTCAACATTATCAAGTACTTCTATATATGATCTTAAATTGTACATTCAACTATAGTGACTCACAAAAAAACAGATAATGCTTTAGTGGTACTTATTTTTACATAGGTCAAACCCCACTAATTTTCACATGAAGTAAAAAAAGTACAGTTAACTTTAGAAACTGAAACTCTGAAAAAATTAATAACAGAATCTTACACAGTATTCTGAATATTTTTAGATAACATATTATGGGAGTAGCATCAAGATGAATTTTCCCCAAAGATTAATAATAATAGGTAACATTTCTATAGCACTTGCAGGCATTGTGCTATAAGTACTTTACAATTATTACCTCATTTGATTCTCACAATAACCCTGGGAGGTAAGTGCTATTATTATCCCTATTTTACAGATGAGGAAACTGAGGTGACTTGCCCAGGGTTAAAAATCTGAACTCAACTTACTAGCTGTGTGACCCTGGGCAAGTCACTTAACCCCAATTACCTAAAAAAAAAAAAAAATCTGAACTCAGCTCTTCCTGACTCTCCACTTTGCATCCAGTGCCCAGCCTAGTTTCAACTCCAAGAAACAAGATATCCTTCCCAGGATAAGCTCATTACTTCTAAACTCACCTCCATGTGGCTAACTCAAGCCTGGACTGACTCCGCCTCCCTCAGCCTCCTTTCTCCTCTATTTGGAGGATTAGAGAGCCAACTACCAAACTCTTCCCAATATTTTCCTTTAGAGAGGGCAGAAACTGGACTCTTGGGTCACTCCATTTTGTATCTGCTGCTCAGCCTTGTTTCAGCTCCAACGAACATAATGCCCCTGAGCTGGGTACCCCCTGGGTATCCCACCCACTCTCTTCCCTGACCTCTTCCCTGACTCCTTTTGTACGCTGCCTCCCCCTTTAGATTGTAAGCTCATTGAGGGCAGGGATTGTCTTTTTAAAAAAAAAAATGAATTGTCTCTCCAGTGCTTAGCACAGTGCTTGATATGTTGTAGGTACTTAGTAAATGGTTATTGGATTGGATTCACTCTAGGCTCAGCATTCTTTCTATACTAGTGCCATTTAGGTGATACTTTCTGTGCATTTTTTGATGCTAACAAGTATGTAATATTTTGTGGAATATGACACCATTTAACTTCAAATACCAGTGCCCCTGGGTTTTACATAGACGTGCAAAGCATTCTTATAGAGGGAGTTTATGGCAAAATTTCCAAAGAATACATATCAGGATTGGCCTTTCATAAGCTGTTGTTTTATATCACAACAAGGTGCTTCTTAGGATTCGGACCATAGGAATGTAGATTTAGAGCTAGAAGGGACCTTACAGATAAATCATCTAGTCCAACCCCCTCATTTCACAGATGAGATTACGGGAGAGAGGCTAAACGACTTGCTCCTGGCCACATGGCAGTACATAGCAATTAAGATATGAATCTATGGCCAAATTCAGCTCTCTTTTCAATAGACTATGCTTCTAATTACCTGTTCCCATGTTCAAGATGAACTTGGATTGATTCCTACTTCAACAGGAAGAATACAAAAGGTCTAGACCTGAGACAGAGAGTGACTTCCTTCTTGCCAGCTATTCTTCCTGCTTGTTTTGCCCTAAATTTTTTTTTTAAATTCCTAGTCCTTAATTGATCCTTGGGCATTAAAACACAAACAGACAAACAACAACAACAACCACAACCACAACAAAACAACTATCTTTTTTGGTCTGTTGTTGTTATCTTTTTGGTTCCTAAACTTTTAACTACCTCTATTGCTCTGTACAGGTACATCTAGTGCTGAGGTAGGGAACCTGTGGCCTCCTTTGACCGAATCCAAACTGGAATCAGGGCCGCCCTTGAGTACCTAGAGGGCCACAGGTGGCCTAGAGGCTGCAAATTCCCCACCCTTTCTAGTCCCTGTCTGTTTGACTACTCTGACCTATAGCACTGCATTGAGGTTCAGTGTTTGGGGAGGGCAGAGAAGCAGCTTATTCTGACGCTGACCCTTTCTGTGCATACCTAGGCCATGGCTTGCCTATTGTGTTTCTTATCCCACTACAAACCCTTAGCTGTTCCATTCTCTACTCTAAACTGCTTATCCAGACCCTAATTCTAGCTTACCCAGTGACCCTCCTCTGGATGTGGCTCACTCCCATGAGTATCTTTTTATCTCTCATTCATATATTTATCCTACCTCTGCTGGTTTTAGCTCTATGACCTACAGTCTGTGACCTCCTGTCACCTACAGGCTCAGGTATGAAAACGAGGTAGCTTCCATTATATTACGGTAGCAGGATCTCATATTATTGTCAACCTATTATTTCCTGAATCATCATAATATCACAGAAAATCTGACTTCTGATACTGAATGATTTGTAGATAAATACACCTTAAGATTTTATAGCTTTGCACTTCTGATAGTGATTTTGTACTTTCCACTTCACTACAACTTTGTAGAAATGCTTATCATTATATTTTATTGTGTATCAGATTCACTTTCACTAATGTTCTACTCTAATACCTCAATGTGGTTTGGAGGTGACCTTAGGTTTTTGAAGACTATACTGGTGGAGTGTGAGACTTGGTGGGGTGTGGGGGTGGGAGCTGTTAAAGTTCTGTAAGACTGGGAGCTTTTGAATTGCTCTGTGACAAAACAGCAGTCGGTCTGCCTGGAGAAGGAATCTGTAAGAGATGGGAAGTCTGACAAAGCTCAGAAAGAGGAACATCAACATTCACTTTGTTTGTAAAAGAGCACAAAGCTAGACAAGGGCACAAACCAGTAGCTGGCCTAAAAGAGAGCAGGGCTGGGCAGTATCATAGATAGTCAGAGGAAGATAAAGTCTGCCTGTGAGAGAAGGGCAGGACAGTGGTACAAACCCCATGAACATGGGGTCATGGAGAACTGGTGGAAGCTGGTAGTAAGTAAAAAGAAATACAAAGAATTTAAATAGGACAGATCTAAATTTCTGTCTGGACATTAGGAACTCTCCTAGCTGGGGACTCTAAGCTGTTATGATTTTATTAATAACTTTCTGTCTTATATAAACTCCTTAACCTAGCAAAGAAACTGATACAGATAGATTAGGGGCCATGCTGCCTCAACGATGAAACAAGCTCAACTTGAAGTTTGTTGTAGCTAGAAGTATCTGTTCAAAGGGGTGAGGTTTCAGGTAAAATTCCAACAGATAAGGGGACAGGGCGTAGAGGAGGAGACCAATGTGAAAGCTATCAGTTAAGCAGCCTCTCATGTTTATAAAGGATATGCTAAAAAAAAAGTTTTTAAGAATCTACCTTGTCCTGGCCTCGTGTTAATCAGAACATAAATTAAACAAATTCACTAATTCAGCAAACATTAATTAAATGCTTGCAGTGTGCAAAGGGGAAGTACAACACATAGCTTATCCTGCATCTGTGCATCATATATGTGTAAGTATATATAGGAAATGACATATACACAAATAAGCATAAAGGTACATGATAAGAACCTAGAAAAGGTGAAAGTGCTATATGAGGGACAGCTCAGATTAACAAAGGTGGACTTGGAATTTGAATGGGGTCGAGAAGGACCGGAACAATTTCAAGATATAAAAACATGAAGATTAATCTACACGAATATTTTCTCCATCTCTTTATTTAGTCTAGACAATTAATAAAATAAAAAAACAAGCCCTGATTTGTAGCATTTGCTGATTTCTGAGGTGTAAATGCTCACAATGAAAACTGAACAATCTTCTCTTGAGGGCCAGTTGGAGCTGGTTTCAGTACACCCCTGGTAGGAGACAATGCTTCAAGATTATGGAGATCCTTGCATGTCACTTCAAGGCACTTGCACTTTTATGCACTTTATTTAGGAGGGACAGGGATGATACACGTACATAGATAAATAAACACAAAACAGATCCAGGGGCTAAGGGAAGACCACTGGGGTTGGAGAGGTGGATATCAGCCGAGGCCTTGTGTTAAAGGTGGCAGTCCACCTGAACCATGATTGAATCCTGAAGGGATCTGGGGCAGGCCAATAAAACTTTAACTGCTACAATGCTTTCCACAGTTTGGGTTCTATAATTCTATACTTCTGTTAAAATGCATATAAGGATGGGTTTGCTATTTAGAATTTTGTAACTACAAGTGCTATTCTTCATTCTGGGGAATGTAAAGAGTTGATATTATTAGTTATAGAAAATGTACCTGCATAGACATTTATGTATAGCTATAGAAATGAATAAAAGCCTTTTCTCCCTATTATGGCATTTATGTATTGGAAGATTATTCTGCCCTCTCCTCAGTTATATCAGTTAGCATTCATATTCAGAAACCCAAGGGGGTTAAAAAAAAAACAACCACATAAGAACACTCAAAGGTCAGTATTTTGGCACCTCCCTGAAAATTTACAATTCAGGATTCTCTGGGAAGATTCATGGCCATTTAAGTTGGCTAGTATCCTCTAACATTTCATTTCTTCATTGCTTTCACTCTTAAAAATCAGCTGAGAATGCCCCCCTTTTTTCACAATTATAAGTTTCTAAATAAGTGGTTCCTTTGGACTCATATGATTCCTGTAGTTCCTGTCATCAAAAATAAGACCCTTTATACCCACCTTGTTAGCTAACCTGGAATAAATCAGGTGGAACTCTAGTCTTATATGTCTATTGCCCTCAACCAATAACTAAAGCATCATTCTGGAAATGAAAAGTAGCAGATAACACTTTGGTGGCCACATATCACCACCCTGGACATGCCTTTCCTCTCAAAAGTAAGGAATATATCTAACACCTGTGAGAGACAGGACTTTTCTTACATAAAAATATAAAGCTGGTAAGCCATCTTTGAATAGCTGGGGAACTGCTACTATATCCTCCCAATTTGGTTGCAACTTTGGAGGCCCATACCATCCCACTCTCATCTCTAGCCAGATGTAAAGAAAATCTTTCAATCAGTTTCTTTGGACACATAAATCTTGTACATTGGTTTTCTTTTCCTCTCCCTGGTATGGCTGCAAAGTTATTGCATAATGACTTATTTGAAGGCATCTGCCAACAGAACAAGGACGTTATTTGATATGAGAAAATGATCAAGTCTCCTGATTTTTTAAACTCTTCAAAATCAGATAGCTCTCATTCTACTTGCTATGTAATAAGTGGCTATAATTTAAGGATTCCAGGAATTAAAGGTGAGGAGAGAATGCATTATAGGGGTGAATTTGTAAAAAGCCAGGGAAGATGAGAGATGAAATGTCATGGGTGCATGTGTGTGTGTGTGCACCACTTTAGCTATAAAGTGCACAAGGGGGAATAATGTAAAATCAACTGTCAGACTGGAAAAGATAGGTTGAAGTCAGATTATAAAGGTTTTAAAAATCTCAAACAGAGAAGTTTGTATTTTATCTTATAGAAAATAGGGAGACACTGAAGCTTCTTAAGTAGGAGAATGGCATATCAGACTTGGGCTTTAGAAAAATTATTCTGGAAGCTGGGTAGAGGATAATTGGAAAGGACATCTGGATGTAGGGAGTCAATTAGGAGGCTATTGCAATAGTCCAAGCAGGAGGTCATGAGAGTTTGGAGTAGGTGGTAGCTATGTGTACTGAGAAGTTCTGGGTAGTTCTCTTGAGTTATTCCTTGCATTATGGTGTTCAGATTTTTATTTTTTATTTTTTATTTTTTATTTTTCATGTTCTGGGAGTTCTATGATCCTCAAGTCACAGCTGTATAACTTGTATTTGGGAGAAATGGCTTATGTTTATATAGAGATCATGTGGTATTTTAGTGGTACTGTGTTTTGCATCTAATCTTTCAGACTTATCTATTTCAGATATATATTCTTTCAGATTTCACTTTTACTATAGATGTATTCCAAAACTACTGTATTTTTCTTTTGCTTCTTTGGAGCTATTCATTACAATGGAGTTCTAAAAATTCTAATAATTATTTCTCCTGTATAGGCTACAAGTTCTGACATTTGTAGAACATCTTGTTATATGCTCTCTTTGAATTCCATAAGGTTATATATTTTATCAAGTGGTGGTTCAATTTCCTTTGTTTATAATATTTATTTAGAGAAGTCTGTACTCTTTTGGATGTTTTGTTGTTCATTCTTTTTAATTTTAGTATCCTCTCTGCTGTTTTATCTGCTTGTGCTGTAGATTTTTAATAGAATTTCTTGCCCTGGAAATCTTTGGTGATTTTAGTCTTTTAAAACAACACTCACTCACTCTTTCTCTTCCTTGATTTTCTAATTCTTCTCACTTCAATGGCAAGTATATTTCTGGGTCTGCCTTGCAAAAGTAACTCAGCCTACTCCCAAGTTGGGAAATTTACTTTTCACTGGTGTGGTTCTTATCCTAAGGAGTTTTGGAAGGGGTGGGGCAGGATGGCTGGCTCTAGCTAGACTTCAGACCCCTTTCCTTTAGGCCTAGTACAGCTACTCACAGTGCTCTTCTGTCCCTGTTCTATCCTTGGTGCTTATCTCAACAGGGTATTCTAGCAGAGTCTATGTAGCAGGAGGGGAATCCCTGTGTTTATGCTAAACTATAAGCTCATTGGCAGTCTGTAAAACCATCAATGTGTGGAGGCAGAGGAAGAGATGCTGAGTTAGCATATAAAGGATTAGCATTCTTCAGTATTAATTTATATGGCTGTTATAACCTTACTGGACTTCTTTCTTTCTTATCCTTTGGATTTAGCTGTAATTGCTTTACCTCTGGTACATTATTCCAGAATGAGAATATTACTGAAGATAGGAAAAAATGTCTAGTCCTTTATTTTGTTAATCACATGACCTAGAAGTTTTTAGGTAGTGACCTTGTGAATGGAGACAAGGGGAAGACATGAGAGATACTGGGGACGTAGATACAATAAGACTTGGCAGCTAATAAGATATGAAGGGTGAGAGAGAGTTGAAGAGTTGAGGGTGCTTTAAAGTTTGGAAGTATGGATGACTGCAAAGATGGTGGTATTCTCAGTAGAAATATGATAGTTAGGAAGCGAGATATGTTCAGGGGGAAAGATAATGAGTTTTATTTTGAACACGTTGAGTCTGAGATGCCTTTAGGACATAAAGGTAGGATATGTCTAGAAGGCTCCAGAAAGGTTTTTGGAGAAGAAAGTGGTTAGGCTGAGTCTTAGAAGGAAGATATATGATTCTTAGAAGCAGTGATGAGTAAAGAATACATTTTAGGCATGGTGAATGGATTGTGCATATGCACAGAGGTGGAAGATGAAATGTCAGGTTTGTGGAAGCTAGTAGTCCAATATGACTGGATCATATAATATCTGAAGGTAAGCAATATGAAATAAGGTTGAAAAGTTATGCAGCTGCCAGATTATGAAGGCTAAAGCTAAGGGTAGAAAGATTCTGGACAAACCTATTATGTTTGCTATATCTCAAGCTTGGTTTCCCCAAATTCTTAAGAATGTATACAGTAAGCCCAAGTATATATGTTTTGGTGTGGTAAAATTTTCAAAGTGAACAAAGTGTCAAAGTGTGTGGCTAGTGACACCTCTGTTCCATGCAGCAAATACCTCAGTCCTCAACTCATGACATGCTTCAAAATAAGGAGACATTAGCTTTGTTATGAAAATATTTTTGTTGGTAAAATATAGCTTATACCATATTTCTAACATATTTTCATTAAAATGCTTATTTAATATATTAATTTTCACTAACAATGCTAAGCATTTAGTGTTTACTAAATGCTTTTCATTCATTCACTCATTCATGTGTGGGAGAAGTGGTAACATTTAAAAATATAGACATTTATGCAATAAATTATTATATCCTTCATTTAAATGCTTAGCAAGAAAAATGACCTGACAATTCAGTAAGTTTTTAGATTTAAAATCAGTAAGTTTCAAAACAGTAAAGAATGAAACAAAAAAGCATGACACATTTCGAAATAGTCATTTGTTTGAAAACTTTGTTTGAAATCCACTTAGATTGCCTCAGGGGCTACTTGTGATGCTGAAATGTCCTTGTAACCTTCTGAGAAAGCAGAAAGAACATACAAGTAAGAATCTTGGAACATAAACATAGCACAAAAAGAATGATAATTATACCATGACTTCACTTTTTAGAAACCTAGTAGACTGTACACCAGATTTTTATTTTTGGATGTGAAATATAACACTACAAAAGCAATGTTGCCTAGTCTACTGGGATTTAGTCAAACATTCTTTTATGCACAACTCCTTGTATGCAAAGGGCACTCAAAGATTTGTTGACTAGTTGGCTGATTAATTTTGGTTAACTAAAAGTTAACTGATGAACTGAGGTTCTAGTAGGCCTAAGCATATCATGGGGGCTGCTGTATCACTGAGGTAGGGAGGGGAATAGCTAAGCCTCAGCAAAGCAGTATCTGTCCTTGAAACAGAGATACTAGGCAATGCCATAGCTATGGCAATTGCCATTGTGGGAGGAATAGTTCTTTTCCTGGCAAACCCTGGCAATTTATTTTCTGGAAATTCTCTCAACTGTTCTTAGACATATAGGTCCTGAAGAGTTTCTATGATTATTTTGGGTAAAATTAGTTACTAGAAAAAATTTTTATTTGGATAATATATAAAATGACAGTTTGTGAAGCTTTTAGATTGGTAAGGTGCTAGGTAATACAGCTTTTAGTATGTATAGAAAGATTTTCATTGAGTACGGGAAGGACTGAAACAAAATATTTAGTATATACATTCCTGCTCTAATTTGTGAGGGATAAAGAATGAGGAAGAAAAGGATACAACATTAATTGTAGAAAAAAGAGCTTGGCTGTGTAATGTACTCTTTTCCTTTAAGAGAATAAAAATTTATGTCAATATATAAGTTTTTAAGGCTTTTTTCCCCAGTTAACTATTTGTGTACCTCTTGGAAAAGGGTAGTAGGAAGTGGGACTGCAAAAATATGTGTTGATACATTTTTAAATAAGTCAATATCTCATATGTATGTCTATATATTTTTTTTACAGAAAAAAAATTTTTTTTTGCTTTTTGCGTTTTGCTTTTTTGCGGCAATCGGGGTTAAGTGACTTGCTCAGGGTCACACAGCTAATAAGTGTCAAGTGTCTGAGGCCAGATTTGAACTCAGTTGCTCCTGACTCCAAGGCTGGAGCTCTATTCACTGTGCCACCTAGCTGCCCCCAAGAAATTTCTTTGAAATTAATTTTATATTAACAATATATAAACAGTATAACAGAAACAGCAATAAACTCAAGAAGCTTTTGTATGAAGCTGTGCCATTTTATAAATGGCAGGTTTTCATAACTGTGTCATCTTATGAACAATAATGATATGTTATGTTAATGTATGTTACATTTATCAGAGGAACTGAGGGAGGTGTGTAAGATCTGATGCACATATATTAACATAGACAGTAAATGATTCTCATTGACGAATTTAAATCAAAGTTGATATTAAGCACCTGCACTTTGTTAGAACCTAAGTATGACTATATAACATAAAATAAATTAAGAACGAATGCTGTGATATAGCTATATCTCTATATGTCCACTTAAGTGAACTCTGGTTTATAATGTTATTAGAAATCCCTGATAAAATTCACTGTATATCTTATATTTTAGTATAATTTGGGCAATCAAAAATGTTTAACTTTTTGTCCTTTGAAAAAGTTACACTTTTTAAAAAGATGACCTTACCTTCATTTAACAATTTGATAAAATTTCAAAACAATGCTTTATGCAAATAAATGCACATGTGAACTGTTTCATGTGTTAAAAATAAACAATTTAGATGTGACCAACAAGATGGAGGACTAGACATTTTTTTTTGTTCCTCACAACCTTTTAAACCTCTCCAAAACAGGAATTATGCACAAGAGATAAAGCAATTTCACCCTCTTCCACAGTCTCTAACAAGGTAACCAAGAACCTCAACAAGGTAATAATCTGATGAACCAACAGTGAAGGCAAATTTCTAACCCCTAATTTGCTCATTCAGTATGCCCTTTTCTCTTCTATCAGGATATGGTTGGGATGCACAAGCCAATCCCAGGGTTTACAACAGAATTCAGTGCTACTCAGCTCCCTCCCACAGGGCCTCAGAAAATTAAAAGGCAGGAGCTCATCTTGGTTAGGACAGCAACAAGGCTCTGTGGTGAAACAGAGCTCTGCCAGGGAAAAGAGCAAGGTAGGGAACTGGGTGAGGAAACATGTGGCACACCACTAAGCCTGAGGGAAAAAGCCCAGAATCCAGCTTGGGGGGAAGGGGAGCAAGTAGGAAGGCAGCAGCTCTGTCCACCCAGAAATGTGAATTGCCCGGTGTGTAAGGAGACTGGGCCAGCTTTGAGGTCTGCACTGCAGGGAAACCACCAACAAAGGGGAAGGTGTTGTCAGATAGTAAGCAACAGGAAAATCTAAGGGGAAAAAAGAAATTACTGAAGACATCAGGAGGAATAAAACTCAAATAAAGACTTTGAACAAGGAAGATTAACAAATAGGAAAGATAGCAATAGTAGAGGGAAATAAAAACACCAGATCAAACAGAACAATCCAGACATCTATGAATTAAAATTGTAAGACAAAAGAAAATTAATCACTACCAGATATGGCAAAGGACCATATGGATTCCCAAGAGTGCATGGGACCACAGTACACTTATTTCTTCCAAAGTTTGACTCTCCCCATCATGGTTTTGATATATTACCGGTCGGCATTAAGAAATTAAATGGGAATTTTTTGGGAGTTTTGTGGAAGACACAGATGACATGTGAAAGTCAACAGACAACATAGAAAAAGTTTAGAAACTCAGAAATGCAAAAAATTTATGTATTGTATTGTATAATAACAACCCAAATTTTACAATAAAGTACTGTAAACACCCCATAAAAGAAAAAGAAAAAATTCAGACTTCTTCTCTGGTACTAAGGGAGGGCCAAAAAATTTTACATAGGGAAGCTGTGCCCCTAACCCCCACAATGTGGGAGGAATAATGGTAGTATGTTCCTGAATAGTTTAAAAGAGAAATAAGAATTGTGAAAGAAGAATTTATGACCTGCACAATAGACTTAATTGGCCGAATAGAAAAACTTGAATCCACAATGACTATATATACAAATAGTACGTGTGTATACATGCACATATATTTGTAATGCATCTACAAAACAGATAAAAGGTAAATTTGAAGGAAAGGCATACACAGCTGGTGGGGATCAGAAAAGGTTGTGTATAGATGTTACTTAAGCTGAGTCTTCAAGGAAAAAAGATATCCTAAAACAGAGGGGTCAAACTGTAGCCTACTGATAGTTGGCAAAATTCCAGATGAATTAAATTAAAATGTAATTGGGAAATGTTTAATAAAATAAATAAAAATATAATACAACACATATAATGTTAATTTGTGGTTTTCTAAGTCAACATATGGCCTGCTGGGAAGCATTTCTATTTCACTTTGATACCTTGGTCCTAAAATGCAAAGGTGAGGAGGGAATGCATTCCAGGCAGGGGGACAGAGCCACTGCAAAGGTATAAAGCCAGAAATTGGGAGTGCCAGGTATAAAAAAAAAAAAAGTAAGAAGGTCAATTTGATTGGCCAGAAGAATGTACTGAGATAATATGTAACAGGCTGAAAAGGGAGATTATTGTGAAGAGCTTTATATGCCAGAGGAGTTTATATATGATTTTGAGTAGGGGACTGACAAAGTCAGACCTGTGCTTTAGAAAAATCATTTTGTTAGCTGTGTGGTAGATATACTGGAGTGGGGAGACATATGAGACTGGGAGACCAATAAGGAATTACTATAATAATCTTGGTGAGAAGTATTGAAGGCCTGAACTAGGATGGTGGTTCGGTGGGTGGAAAGAAAGAATATTGACCCTATTGGGAAAGTGAAGATTTAATTTAATGCATTGTAGAACACTTAATGGTCATGCTGTGAGAACATGCCACACTACTCAATGTGAAGATAATTATTTATGAAAATTTATCAATAAGTACAAACATATTTACTGTACATTGTTGATTCACAATTTTGAGGTATCAATGAGCCAAGTGGAATGGAATTTTCTCTAATGAAGTGTGATGAAAGCTGTATTTGCATAATAGCTTCATTTCTATTAATCAGTCAACACAGCACAGTAGCTGGCACATAATAAGTGCATAATAGTTTGATAAATGATGGGAAAATGCTTCGTGATTGATTGACACAGTCATTGATTATGATTTCCTAGAGGTAACCAGTAGCCAGTGATTTCCATTTACTTTCCTATTAAATTCCAGTGGACAAAAGTGTGAAGGGATGAAAATTGATGAAAATTTTCATATATGAGAGAAAAATAAGTGAAAGCTGAAATCCTCAACCCACAGAACATTGGCAAGAAAAAAGTCATTGTAAAAGACTATTCTACATTTTGTGATATATTCATAAGTCCTTAAAAAATTTAGTTTATTTGAAGTCGTGCATATTATGACATAGGGGCAGCCTAGCCTAGTACATAGCGTCTGCTGGGTTTGGAATCAATCAGGAAGGCATGAATGTAAATCTTCCTCCAACACTAACTACCCCTAGAACTTGGACAAGTCACTCAACTCCTATGTGCTTCAAGTTAATTCCTTAGTACTTATCTCCTGAGTCCTAGACCACAGTTATCTGTTGGTAGGTAGAAGGAGTTCCTACTGGAGCTGCTGAAATTGCAGAACCTTCTCTGTACAACATGCCAGGTGATCTGTTCCTTTTATATCATTTTCCTCTAGTCTTTTAGGATTTATACCCTCCTGCTCCTGAAGTGATTTTTGAATGAAAACATTAAGACAAGACATTTATGAATAAAAGAGAACTCATTTGAAGAAAGTTAAATGAGTTAGCTGCTTTCAGGCACTAAAGTTGGGTAGTTTGGACTTAGGCAATACATTTAGCCCAGTTACTGGCAATTAAGCAAAAAGGGAAACTTACTGGATTATAAGTAGTTTTTGTTTCTGATCATAGAAAACATACAAATTCATGGATTCTTTAAATCAGCAGCTAGTAAGCTCCCAAAGAACTGGGACTTGATCTAGTAAGCACTTAATAGATGCTTGCTAAATGCATATGGATGCTTTCTGTTACCAAAAAACAAGTGCTCCATTTTGCACTCAGTAATCCTGGATAACAGGGGTTTCAGAATGCAAACAGTTGGGTTTGGTTGGAAACTCAAGATAGGGGAGAAGAAATGCTTAGTAGATAAAACTGAATTAACAGAAATGGCATAAAGCAGGGCACTTAAACATTGGTTGTTGTACAATTCATTAAATGAACTATAAAAAGTGATTCTATTTTAAGAAATGATAAAGTATACTGTCTAAATATACTTTATGATTTCTTAAAACTGAGTTCTCAAGATTTTAGAATTTAAGTGAACATCTAAATTGTTTGATGCTATCTTAAACATATCACATAGAAAATGCTATTATTATTATGCTATTATTGAAGTAGAATATGTAAAATAAAAATACTTTGCTACAGCTTAAAATGTTGAGGTTCTGAGAGTTACCTAAAATATTTTTCTGTTTGCCAGTTGTGCTTACATTTAATAAATGCTTGGCAATTAAAATAATGAGTTGGTAATATATCACATTAGAAGACTATCTAGAGATTCCTTTAACTCTTCTTTGTAGTTTAAGTAAAGAAAGGCAACACTGCTTATGAAGGTATACAGCTATTGTTAAAAATGAACAAATGGAAAATTCCCAACTACAAACTTGTTAACTTGTTATCTTTAATAGGTACCCAATGAAATGACCTAAATTTAACCAAATGATAAAGCATCATTCTTGAATTTCTAGAGTAAATGAAAATTGCATTTACAGATTATTCATATTAAAAAGAATATTCACCTTCAATAATTTTAGCATTTACCTAATATATTAATTTTCCTGAAAAGTTCTTTTTCTACTTCTATATGTATAGCATATTTGCCACAGTCACAGAGTAGGAAAAAATACTCCAACAATCCTCTTTTTTTCTTTAGGATACTGGAAGGTGGCATGAGGAGAAGGGGGAATAGCGGGGAGCACCAGGGATCTTCATGGGTCGTGTAGAAGTTTATACGGGGTTAAAAGAATATGGAAACATGGCCCCTTAGAAACTTTCCCATCCTCATATAAATTTGTAGAAGGTTCCTCTCATAAGTTTGTGTGCAGCTAGCGTCTACTTTAACTTATATGTCTGAGAAGTAGACTAAATAGCTACTATTTCACAGAAATGAAATGAAATATATAGTTTCTGTAAAAATTCTTTTAATTAATGCTAACTATATAGCTTTTGCTCTTAGAAAATTACTTTGAAAAGAAAAAAAAAAGAGCTGCCTTTCTTTAGAATGCTTAGTATATAGGTGTTATGCTTTTGGTTCACTGAATATTATGGCTAAATGAAAATCTCTTAGGTCAGAAAATTAAGTGACCACTATGTCATCAAATAAGTTTCTATGCAAATTTCATTTGTGCAGTAGCAAACAATTTATCAGGGATGTTTCATCCAGCCAGTATTTCATTTCCATGTCCAAACATATATTTCCCTAAATTCTATTCAAAAATCAATAGTCTATAAATTAAAAAAAAATTCAAACTATGAATAATGCAATTCTAATTAAGAACAAGAAAATGTTTAGGCTAGAATAGTAATAATGTCAAACTCAGAAGGGGAGCGGTAAAGAGAGAGACTGAAGTGTATGTAAGAATCCCCAGGTACATAATAACTTTTAAAAAAACACATTAACATTATCTTATGTTCTATTGTGTTTTTGCTTATTTTGTTAATATTTCCCAATTACATTTTAATCTGGTTCATACTGTCTGAGTGTGGACACCTATGGACTAGAATACAAATTTAATTTTGACTCTATCAGTGTGCTTTTTAGTCAAATACTTAGCTTGTTACATAAAGTAAGACATAGCATTTGTGAACAACCTACAGCTTCAGTTCCTTACACATTCAGTTTTATTTAAAAAAATTTAAAACTATTTAATCTTCCTTCAAAACTACTCTAAACAGTAGATATATCTGCTTTGCTACATGAACACAGTATTAAGACTCAAAAGAATGAAGATGGTTACTTGGGAGTCCCTGGAAATCTGTGATAATAATAGTGTGTGTGGGCCTGGAAATTCATGCTATCAGGATAGAAAGGATTCTGAATTTTTTTTGGGGGGGGGTCATGAACCCCTCTGGCAATTTGATGAAGCCTGTAAGTCCCTTCTTGGAATAATGTTTTAAAATGCAAAAACTAAAATATGTAGAATTACAAAGGAAACCAATTACATGGAAATATAGTTAGCAAAGTATTAAAAGTTCTAAGTTAAAGGACTCCTTAAAATCTACCCATGAACCCTAGGTTAAGAACTCTTAATGTAGAGAAACCTCTTCCCCTAGATCCGTCCTTCCAGCCTGCAGCTCATAAGCTTACTACCCTCAACCCCTGTCCTAGGATTATTTTTACCCTAAAGGTTATTTCTACGACCAGGAATTGCTCTCCCCTCCTAACTCACTATATAGCCTCTTTGAGTTCCTTAAGTTATCTCCACGCTTCCAGAATAACCTCTGTTCTAACACTTCCTTTACAAGGCACACCTATCTGAGACCAGCAACTATCATCACCAGGAATGACATCAGAAGAACAATTCTGTAATTCACTTCTTTTTTTTTTGTAGTGGCATTATAGTAAAATCTGATAAGCTTTCCGCAGATAGATTAGGATGAAGGACACTCCTATTTGCTCAAGCCTAATAGACAGATTCTGGACTAGTCCCAGGAACAAGGGGAAGGAACAGTTTTTAGAAACATCAATCAAAATCTCCCTTCTACCAAGTTGTTTGAAAAAGGATAAAAATAATGAAAAAAGGAGGAGAAATATTACCTCACGATGACTTAGAAGTTGTTCCAAATCTGCTGCCATTTGATTTTTAATTTGTACCAAAGCTGTCTTTTCTTTATGCAAATTACTGAAAGAAAAAGAAGAATATTCAAACACTCCTCATAATGGGTGAAGTCTACAATGAAAACACATAAAATCGGAAAATGTAAAGGCAATGACCCTTTCTTTACTCCATCACATTATAGCTGTGGTACACTATATACTTTATAAAGTAAATTTATATAATAAAAGTAAAAATTACAAATCAGATAATTTTATTTTAAATAAGATTTAGCTTACATTTATGATTTATAAGACTATCTAATTGATGCACAATTTATTAGTATGTTAGTATGAACAATTTTTTGAAGACTTTCTTTTCCTTGTACTAACATTTCCCCCAAACATGTAACTAAACTATTGTAAGAAAGGAGTCTCATATCCCTTCCTCAGTAATCAGAGAGACTGAAATTCTCAACTGAATCAATTGGAGGCACGAACTATGTGTGAGAATTAAATGCCTCTACTGAAGCAACCATTAATCAGATATCTTAATTATGGGAGAAATGCCCGTGATCAATGCACAGGTCTTTGAAAGTCAATGGATGCAGTGTTTTAGGATTGGTTGAAGGATAGGTCATACCCTGTGGATTTTGCATAAAATAGCAAGCCAATTCAGAACCTGAAAATTTGAGTGTTTGGTAGCAGAAGGCACTGGGGCCACAGGTCAAAGGATAAAGACAAAATAGGACTGACTGAGTTGTTAGGAGAGAAGGGAGAGGTAGAGGAGGGTCATCAGCTTTCTAGGCATCTAGGAGCAAAAGACTTCAATTGTGCCCATCTCTTCAAGGACTAAGGGAAATTTGAAGAAAAAGTCTGTTTTTTCCAAAACTTCTTCTCCCTGTGCCTTGCTATTAAGAGAAGTGATGACAGAATTGCTCATTTCTCTAAATGTTTCTGGTAATGTGAATTTTGCCTCAATCATGAAGAGGCCAGGGGTAGACAGAGGTAAATACAAATTTAAATTAAGGTAGAGAGCCAAACCTCTGCACAATATTAGGAATTTTCCTAAGCAGGGGCCCTGACCAATAGTGATTTTAATACTAACTTGTTGTTTAATACAAACTTGATAAAACCCCAAAAGAGGGAGTCCCAGGGAACTGAAGGGCCATTATATTGCCCACAGCCTAACCATGTTGTAATAGGGTGTGGCAGATTAAATGTCCAAGACAATGGGGAAAGGGAGAAAAGGAAGGTGATGATAATCAACTACCATCAACTGTGTGACTGATTATTACCTCCACCTCCCATGAGATCTATCTCTCTCTATTTTTCCGATTAGATTTTTTTTTTTTTTTTTTTGCCTAGGCAATGGGGTTAAGTGACTTGCCCAGAGTCACACAGCTAGTAAGTGTTATGTATCTGAGGTCTGATTTGAACTCAGGTCCTCCTGAATCCAGGGCCGGTGCTCTATCCACTGAGCCACCTACCTGCACCCCCCCCTCTCTATTTTTTTAATCAAGTTACAAGAATATGGAAAGTTTATTTAGTAGTTGAGAACTTACTCTGAAGATAAAGAAAAAAAACTGAGCAAAGACTCAGAAATATAAGTGATTGAGATTAGGCCTGTGATCTTATTGATATAAGGAACTCCCAAATGAGGAAGCTCCCTCCTGGCATTTTCCCTCTAACTTAACAGACCCAGAAAGTTGGTTACTACACCGAGAGGTTAAGTGACTTGCCCAGGGTTCCACAGCTAGTATATGCTAGAGGCAGGCCTTGAAGTCTTCCTGGCTTTGAGGTCAGCCCTCTATATACAACAAAACGTGTTATATTGAATTAGTTTTGTTTTTTGTTTAAAGAAAGCAAAAAGATGGAAAAGAACAAGAATTCAGAGTCATGACAAACCATGTATTCCTAGTTCTATGATTTTAGAAGGTTTAAAAAATGAAATTTATATATTTGAATAAATCTATCTTGTAAGCATTTATTTCATTAAGATGTATAATTTAGGACATATAGTTATGTTTTTATTTTTGCATTTCTTCTGAATGTACTGTATTATCTTTTTTCCTGAAAACATCTTCCTCACTTTTTTTAGATGCAGAATCAGCAGCTGAGTTAGGATTAGTTATTTGTCTAAATTCCTATAAGTTCACTGATAGACCTAGGTCTACAATCCAAATTTCCCAATTTTTAGTTTAGTCTTTTCTTTGCTAGTTTATATAATTTTCTTTATATTATCTTTGTAGTGATGAAAAACTCTCTCAAATCCATTCGATTTCCTGTGCTGTAACTTCATATTCAGCAAGCACTCTACTTGGCTTAAATTAGTTTTCTAAATAGGTTTTCATGAGGAATGACTGATTTAAAAAAAATGTACCAGTATTTATACATTTAAAATGCATTGTCCCTTTAAAGTATTCTCCTTGAGTGGCTATATATTTATTCCAATAATGCTGCCATTGCTCAAAACATATTGAGATTCCCAAAGCCATTGGTGCAGTCTTTTGAAAACCCTCAATAGTGGCAAATATTCACAAAATCTTGGAGTTGGAAGGGATGTCAGAGGCTATATGGAAGGAATAACTTGGAGTTGAACAAGCATCTTTTCTACAATATCCCCAGAAAATTTGTCCCTGGTAAAAAGAGCTCCTCATACAGCCCAAACCACTTTAGGTAGCTTTAATAATTAGGAAGGTTTTCCTATCCTGAATCTGCGTCTCTGTAAATTCCAACCATTATTCCTAAATTTTTCCACAGGGATCAAGCAGAACCAAGAAGAGTATAATTCTTTTCCACATGACAGTTCTTCAAAGACTTAAAGTCTGCTATCATGTCCTCCTTCCTCCAAATTTACTTTGTTCTTAGTTAATGTTTCTATTTCTTCAATTGATTCTCAGAAATAAGATTCTTCATCATTCTGTTGTTCTCCTTTGGATGCTTCCTAGCTTGTCAATGTTTTTCCTAAAAGTCTAGTGCCCAGAATTGAACACATTACTCCATATGCTGGTCTTATCAGGCAGACTATATCGGTTCTTCCATCATTCATATTCTGGAAACTTAGCTTCTCTTAATGTAGCCTAGGAGATCATCAGCTTTTTTAGAAGGCATGTTGCATTGCTGACTCATATTGAATTTGCAGCACCTAGTATAGTGCCTGTCACATAGAAGTAATAATAAAATATAATATATGATAAAAAGTAATCAATCAATTACTGAGCAAGCATTTATTATGCTCTTAGTATATTCTAGCCATTGTGCTAATCCTTAGAGATTCTAGTGCATATTCCCTGTTCTCAAAAATCTTACTTTTTTTTATAGATCTTAAATTCTTTCAAATAACTAAGTACATACAAGGTATAGATAATGTAAATGGAAAGTAATAAGAAGTAAGGGACTCTTAGATGGGGGACCTTTCAGTGGAAGTGGGATCTGAACCGAGTCTTGAGGGAGTCAGAATTAAGAAGGCACTTAGGAAGGAAGAAAGCATTCCAGACATGAGAGAAATGCAGAGTTCAGAAACAGAGTGGCATTCCTGAGGAGAAGCACGTAGGCTGATGCAGTTGGGTCACAGAGTAAAGGGAAGGGAGAAAAGTATCAGAAGACTAGAAAGGTAGCAAGGGCCTAGATTCTGAAGGGCCTTAAACACCAGAGAGAGTTGATCCGGGAGGTAAAGGGAACTACTTACTGGAGTTGAAGGGGAGGTGAATGGTCCAGATTTGTGTTTTAACAAATTATTTGGCAGCTTGGTGAAAGACAGGTTGGAATGAGAAAAGATTTGAAGCAAGGAGACCAATTAGAAAATTTTTACAATCATTCAGCTAAGAGGTGATAAGGCTTTGTACAAGGACATGGCTGAATGAGTGGAAAGAAGGGAACACGTATAAGAAATGTGATCAAAGTAAAAATTTGAACATAAACTGGATATATGGGTATGAATGAGGGTGGCAGAGTCTGGGAGCTTGGGTGACTTGGAGGATGGTGACACCTTCAGCAATAACAGGAAAGTTGGGAAGGGAGAAGGTTCAGGGGAAAGACAAAGAGTTATGTTTTGGATCTATCAGATTTGAGGTAACTGTAGGACTAATAATTTGAGATGTTTTAAGAGGCAGTCGGTGATGCAAGACTGGAGCTCAGGAGAGAGATTACGGCAGGACATATGGATATGGATGTGGATAGATAAATGGAAATCATTGGCATAGTGATGATAGTTGAACCTATAGGAGCTGATGAGCTTTCTAAGTAAGATAATATAGAGGAAAAAAGAGGACCCAGGATAAAGCCTTGGATGAGACCTATAGTTAGTGGGCAAGACCTGAATGGAGATCCAGCAAAACAGACTGATAAAAAGCAGTCATATTGATATGAGGAGAATTGGAAGACAGTAGTGTCAAGAAAACCTGACTGACAATGCCAAAGGTTATAGCTAGGCCAAGAAAAAGAATCTAATAAAGGTCATTAGATTGTATCATAGATAACTTTGGAGTTTCAGTTGAAATATGAGGTTGGAAACCAGACTGCAGAGAGTTAAGAAGGCTTCCTACAATCAGTGCCTCCATGTCCTTTCCTTTCACTCCCTTCTTAACTCTACAGTCTGGACCCTTCAACTCAAACTGCTCTCACCCCTCAATCCTCCCCCAAGTTGGCAATGATCTCATAATTGCCAAATTTGATGGCCTTTTCTTAATCCTTATCCTTCTTAATCTTTCGATGTTGGAAATCACCTTCTCCTTGACACTCTCTTCTCTCTAGGTTTTCATGACTATATTCTCTTCTGATTCTCCTCTCACCTGTGTGACCCCCTCTTTCTAAGTCTCCTTTGCTGGATGTTTATCCCAGTTGTGCCTACTAAATGTGGGTATCCCCCAAGGCTCTATCCAGGGTCTTCTTCCTCTTCTTCCTTTAGACCCTTTTGCTTGGTAATCTCATTAGTTCCTATGGATTCAGTTATCATTTCCATGCAGAAGATTCTCAGATTTATTTATACAGGTCTAACCTCTTTCCTAACCTCCTGGCTCACATATCCAATTGTTTATTGGACATCTGATGTTACATGTCCCATAGACATATTCAACTAACATGTCTAAAACTGAATTCATTCCCTTTCTCCTCAAACCTCCCTTCTTCCAAGCTTTCCTATCACTGTCAAAGATACCACTATCCTCCTAGTCACTCAGGTGAATAACCTAAGTATTATCCTTGATTCCTCCCTCACTCTCTCTCTCTCTGACACCACATATCCCATTTTCTGCCAAGCATTATCAATTTTGCCTTTGCAACATCATTTTAAAAAAATATTATTTTTTAAAATTTATGGAATTAAATAAGCATTTCCATAACATAGTACAATAAAAAAGATGATTGCACATGAAACTGCAAAGTAAAACTTGCTATTCCTTTTAAATACACAACAAAGTTATCATGTAAATTTCCTTTCCCTTTATCATCCCCAGCTCCCAAGATGGCTACCATTAGACACAAATAAGTATATATATGTAAAATTATTCTATACATGCTTCTATTTATCAGTTCTTTCTCTGATGCAGATAGTGTCTTTCTTCATATGTCCTTTATAGTTAATTTGGGTATTTATAATAGATAAAATGACTTATTCACTCAAAGTCATTCTTCAAACAAGACTGCTGTTATTGTACAAAATGTTCTCTTGGTTCTGCTCATTTTGTTCTTCATTATATTGTGCAAGTCTTTCCATATTTTTCTAAGATCACTGAGCTCATCATTTATTATAGCACAACAGTATTCCATCACAATCATATACCACAACTTATTCAGCCATTCCCCAATGATGGGCATCCCTACAGTTTCCAGTTTTTTGACACCACAAAGAGAGATGCTATAAACATTTTAGAACATACAGATTATTTTCCTTTTTCCCTAATCATCTTTGGAAATAAACCTAGTAGTGGTATTGCTGGGTCAAAGGGTGTATATAAAAGCAGTTTAATAACTCTTTGGGCATAATTCCAAATTGCTTTCCAAAATGGATGGATCAGTTCACAATTTCACTAACAATAAATTAGTGTACCAATTTTTCTACATTCCCTCCAACATTTGTTACTTTCCCCTTCAGTCATTTTAGCTAATCTGATAGGTGTTAAAATGATATCTCAAGGTTGTTTTAATCTGCATTTTTCTAAACAATAACGATTTAAAGCATTTTTTCATATGACTATGAACTCTTTTGATTTCTTCATTGGAAAACTGCCCGTTCATATCCTTTGACATTTATCAACTGGAGAATGATGTATAGTATTATAGATTTGATAAAGTTCTTTCTATATTTGAGATATGAGACCTTTATCCGAGAAACTGTCTATAAAATTCCCCTCCCTTTTTCTGCTTTCCTTCTGATCTTGGGTACATTTCTTTTATTTGTTCAAAACCTTTTTAATTTAATGTAATAAAAATTATCCATTTTATACCTAACTTTACTTTCTATCTTTTGTTTAGTCATAAAATTTTCATTTATCCATAAGTCTGATAAGTAATATGTTCCACGTTCTTCAAGTTTTCTTCTAACATCTCTCTTTATATCCAGGTCACGTATCCATTTTGACATTATCTTTATAAATGGTGTAAGATAGTTGTCTATGCCCAGTTTCTGCTACACTGCCTTCCAGTTTTCCCAACAATTTTTACCAAATAATGAATTCATATCCCACAATCTTAAGTCTTTACACTTGTCAAATACAAGGTTATTATACTTATTTGCTGCTGTACACAGCATCTCTTGTACGTGTCTTCTTCTCTCCTCCGACACTGTAACCACCCTGGTGCAGACCCTCATTACTTCATGCCTAGACTGTGGTAATGGCCCCATGACTAGTCTTTCCATCTCAAGTCTCAACCTACTTCAGTCCATCCTCTATTCAATGGTCAAAATGATCTTCCTAAAGCACAGGTTTGATCATTTCATCTCCCCTTCCTGCCCCAAATAAACTCCAGTGGTTCTATATTACCTGCAGGATCAAAGATAAAATTTCCTGTTTGACTTTTAAAGCTCTTCATAACTTGACTCCTTCCTATCTTTCTAGTCTTATACCTTACTTCTCTCCATGTACTTTGTGATCTAATCCACACTAGCTTCTTTACTGTGTTTTATATAACAACACTCTCAACTCTGAGTATTTTCACTTGCTGTTCCCCCTCCCCCTCTCTCTTCCTTGGAACTGTCTCTCTCCTCACCTCTGCCTTCTTGTTTCCCTAGATTCCTTTAAGTTCCACCTTCTGCAAGAAGCCTTCCTAGTCTTCCTTCAGCTTAGTGTCTTCCAATTTATCCTCTATCTATCTATCTTGTTTGTACATCATTGTTGGTATTGTTTTTCCCATTAGAATGTGAGTTCCTTTTGGGTAGGGATTGAGTTTTTTTTTTTTAAACTTTCTGTGTTCTTTTAGTGCTTAGTGCAGTACTTGGCACCGAGTAGGTGCTTAATAAATATTTGTTGACTTGACTGCACAATATCCCTTGCATTCCTCCTTTTTCTCCACTAACATGCCACCACCCTAGTCCATGCTCTCTTGTTTCTACTGCAGCAATATTCTCTTAACTGGTCTATTTGCCTCAAGTATCTCCACTGTAACTGGATCACAAAGTACATAGAGGGAAGTAAGGTGTAAGACTGGAAAGATAGGAAGGAGTTGGGTTGTGCAGGGCTTTAAGAGTCAAACAGAAGATTTTACATTTGATCTTGGAGTTAACAAAGAACCATTAAAGTTTGTTGAATTGGTGGTTGACATGGTCACCTGTGCTCTAGGAAGATCAATGTGGAATGGGGTGGGAGAAACTTGAGGCAGGAAGTCCAGCCAGAAGGATACTGTCACAATCTAAATGTGACATGACGAGAACTACACTAAATTGGTTGCAATGTCAGAGGAGAACAGGTATACACGAAAGATATTATGAAGGTGGAATTGATAGAATTGGATGTGTATGTGTGATTGGATATGTAAAGTAAGAGAGAGTGAGGAGTCAAGGATGACACATAGGTTACTATCCTTGACAGTAATAGGGAAGTTAGGAAGAGGGAAGGTTTTGGGAAGAAAGATGATGAGTTCAGTTTTGGACATATTTAGTTTAATATGTCTACAAGACATCCAATTTTATATGTCCAATAGGTAGTTGGAGAAATCAGAGAGGTTAGGACTAGGCAAGCAGATCTGAAAATTAGCTGCATACACATGATAATTAAATCCATGGGAGATGAGATCACCAAATGAAAGAGTCTAGAGGGAGAAGAGAAAGAGAATCCAAGACAGATATCTACATGGTTAGTGGCCATGATCTGGATGAAGACTCAGCAAGGAGAAGGAACAGTTAGATAGGCAGGAGCAGAACAAGGACAGAGTGCTGTCACAGAAACCTTAGAGAGAAGAAAGTATTAAGGAGAAGAAGGTGATTGACAGTATCAGAGGAAGAAGAGGGCTCCAGAAGGATGAAGACTGAGAAAAGATCACTAGATCTAGTAATTAAGAGATAATCCATAACTTTAGAGAGGACAGTTTCAGTTGAATGAGGTGGCTGCAAGCTAGACTGCAAAGTTAAGACAGAAGGAAGAGGGGGAAGCTAGGTGGCGCAGTGGATAGAGCACTGGCCCTGGAGTCAGGAGGACCTGAGTTCAAATCCGGCCTCAGACCAAACACTTGACACTTAATAGCTGTGTGACCTTGGGCAAGTCACTTAACCCCAACTGCCTCACTTTAAAAAAAAAAAAAAGGATAAGGAAGAAAGGAATGGAGGCATGTATTGTAGATGGCCTTCTCAAGGAGGTCAGCCACAAAAAAGGATGAGAGAGGATGAAAATTAATGGAGATGGATGGATCAAATAATTTTTTTTTTTGAAGAAAGGGGAGACATGCGCATATTTCTAGGCAGTAAGGACAAGCCAGTAGACAGAGGGATAAAATGTTAGTGAGAAAGTAAGGATGATAGAGGAGGCAATCTTCTGGAGAAGACAGGATAGAATGGGATCACTTGTGCTACTTAAGCAAGGAGAAAGGCCTTCTCTTCATGTAAAATGAATGAAGGAGGAGATGATGGTAGAAAACATCAGGGTGATATAAGATGAGGAGGAGGAGGAAGAGGGGAGTGAAATGCCTCAATTTTTTCAATAAAGTGAGGTATGCTTCTCGGCTGAGAGGGTGGGGGAATTTTAATTATGTTATTCTTTCAATTTATATTTTTGTAGTCATGTTTATTTTTTCCTGATTTTGCTTACTTTACTTTGTATCAGTTTATGTAAGTCTTCTCATACTTCTCTGAATCCATCATAGTCATTATATGTTACTTCATAGTAATATTCCATTATATTCAAATATCACAATTTGTTTCTCGAATTGATGAGCACCCCCATTTTTCCATTCTTTTGCTACTATAAAAGAGATTTTTCTGAAGAAAAATAGATGTTAAATAGATCTTAAATCTTGAATAGATTAATAAAGGAAAGAGAAAACAGTGTTTAAAAGTTATTCTAAAAGATTTTAGCAGAATGCATTGGAGTGAGAGAAACAAGAACAGACAACAAAAAGGCTGATGTAGTAATTTAGGTATAAGGGGATAAGTGTTAGAATTAGGATGATTAAGGAGGGGCAAAGCCAAGAGATTTCATAAAGAGCTTCAGGATATGGTAACTGATTTAATGTAGAGAGCAAAGGAGAAAGCAAAAGAATTTTTAAAAAACAATTCAAAGTCTGGTGATGGGGAACAGAGCATCATCAATGATGATAACAAGGAAAATGAAGGTTGAAGTTTAGGAAAGAGGATATGATAAACTGCAGATAGTGATGGAACATCTAAATGGAGAGGTCTTCCCAGATACATTGAACATTGTTACTTATTTCCCAAAGAATAAAATATAATGTTGGAACTTAATCTTCCATTAAAAAACTTTTCTTGCCATTCACAAAAATCCATGGAAGAACTCAAGAAGTGAGACAAATGCACTTAATTAACATAACTTGCAATTACCCAAAATGTAATGAATCTCTAAGAACATAGATCCTCAGTTAAAAAGGCATCGTGGCAAGGATGATCAAAATAAGGGGATCATACATTTCCCCTTATATATAAATAATAAAGATGTTCATGGCTGAAAAACAGTATCATATTTCTCTTACAAGAGACAAATATATAAAGTTCTGGAGTTGGAGTCAAGAGACTCGTATTACAATTCCACCTAAGATATTTGACATCTGTACAATGATAAGCAAGTTACTTAACTTTCTGGAGTCTCAGGTTCTTCATCTGTAAATTGGAGATAATAACTGTATTTCCTATTTCAAAGTGTTACTGTGGAAAAGGGTTCTATAAATCTTACAGCATTACATGATTTGAATTAACATTGTCATTATTAATAATACAAAGTATAATCTGGAATTTGATAGTATTTAGGTGTTGCCCAAACTAAAAGAAGAATAGTACTAATGTGGCATGATTATGTAGTAAGCTGTAAAAATAAATAAGATGCTAGTCTTAGAGTTGTCTCCTCTGTTTTAAAAGTCAAGTTTTTTTCTAACTGCTTTGTAGTTAAAAAATATACACAAACTAGAGACTGTAATAACTTGTGGACTAAAATACACGAGAAGAAACTTAAAATACTGTTTTCAATATGTTCACTGTATTCAAATCAGACACACATATGTAAAGCAATTCCTCACATTCAAATTTTATTTCTATATCGCCATTGTAAGAGCAAATGATAGCTTCCCTAAGAGTCTAATTGTAAGTTTGTGATGATAAGTTGAACACTCCTCCTTATTTTGTTGTTTGAGGTTACAATTTTTAATATTATTGAATGATAATGATTTTCTGAAGGCTCAAGAATGGATCTTTTTTGACAGGATATCAAGGAGAATCAAGATCATCAATAAATAACTGAAGCAGAACACTGCCTCATACATATGTCCAAATAAAATTGTGAGTGTACAAATTAGTGGAAAGAACCAGGCCCAATGAAATCAGAGATAACCTTGAAGAAAATGGGAAGCCTTACATTTTTAAAACATCAAGTTAGCTGAGATTTAGTAGGAGGTTTTCTGGAAGAATTAGTAATTCCAGGCCTTTGGAAGCAATACCTTACCTTTAATTCCTTAAAGGTAACAAAGACTTTCCACAAGAAAATATAGTTTATATAGTTGGAGTGCCCAAGTTAATTACAATTTTGATTTATGCTTCTACCTGTGCCACTGACTCAATTGTGATCTAAAACAACACAATCTCATTTGCCTTGGTTTCCAAATCTGTAAAAGTGAATAATAATACTCATGTATCTCAATGGGACATGTGGATTAACTAATTAATGATTACAAAAAACCTTTGAACACATAAAACTCTCTATAAATACTATGTAGTATTATGACTTTGGATGAAAAAACAGGCATCAGAGCAAAATAGTAATTAAACACCAATAAAGGTAAACAGCTCAGCAGAAAAACCAATACACGTTTGGAGTCAGGCGCCAGAGAGCCTACTGATCTGAGCAGTTGAAAAGAACTATGAAGAACTGGGGAAGCTGAGTGTCAGACTGGGTAAGCATCCTGAAAGTCATAGTAAGGATCTGATATTTCTTTTACCTGTAAAATTCTGCTTGATTTTATGCTGACCTATTCATGGAATCACTTTTTAAGAAAATTCACATACATACCAGTAGGCAAGTTAATTAAACTGCAATGTAATAGAATAGAATGTTTAAAACAATTAAAGGAATCTGGATAATTCCATAGAAAAAAAAATCTTCACCTGATGATATTTCTTTTTTTCAAAATGTAACAAATATCCTATACTTAGAGGTTAAACAGTAAGGACGAATTTAGACTTTGGAATCAGGGATTAAGTAGGGAAATCAGTTTTAAAACATCTCTTTTCCACATTTAGTCCTTGTAACCAATTATTAGATATTTGGAAATGCTGGCATACTTCTTGTGTATTTTTGAAATTTGTACCATTTTCTCTGGTGCTTTCATATTAAATTGTCAAATAAGTATGCAAAGATCAGATTACTTTCCTATACCACTTTGGTTCATTATTACTGGATAAAGTGACTAGGATACTCAGTGCTCTTCCTTTATGCATTTATATGCAATGCATTTATATGCAATGACTCAGTAGAAATTTGGATGGTATAAGATGTATTTCATAACAGTGGAAACTCACCTTTAAAAAATAAAAACCTCTTTTGCGTGACTCACAAAGCAGCCACAAAACAAATCTCCTTGTAAGCACATCTACCTTGAATAGCATATTGCATACACAATTGTTCAATTCACTGTTAATTATTACTCAGACACTCATGTTTATGGCTCTGTTTCACCTGCTCTATGAAAACATATTCCTGTTATATTGTTCCTTCACTTCCTGGATCAATATATTCTGGCTAATCCTTAAAGGAGAAGCTGACAATGTAGTCTTTTCTTCTTTAACTGGTAGTTAAAAAAAAAATTGAGTACTGACACCAGGGCAATGAAATTTATGCTAATTATTTTTTCTTCCCACACGTACCCTAGTACTGACTTTGGATCTAGTCTGTTTAACTCAGGTGGAGGGAGAAGAAGAAACATCACTTCTTGTAAGATGTGCTTTTACTTTAGTTATGGGAAAAATTTAAAACATTGACAGTGTTGCTGCTAGTATTCACTTTTAAAATCATTAGTGAAAATTCAGCATGAATACAGAGAAATCTGATTTCTACTTCCTAAACCGCAGCATATGACCAAACAAATTTTCTAAGTTTATTATAAGATAATGCAAAATTATTGTGGTCCAACTAACTGCTTGATAGCTTTAAATTATTTTTACATTTTAAAAGGAAAATATAAAAATTGTTCAGTTTAATTTTATTTTGTATTCTTTGGAAACAAAGTGAGACTTTTTCTTCAGATAAAACTTTTAAAAATCAGTAGATGAGGATCCTCAAACATTAGTCTTCTCAACTGATATAGCAAATAGAAATGGGTTTGGGATTTTGGAATGCTGACAAACTATCAGACGAGGGGCTAATAGATAAAGTATTTAAAATATTTAGGTTTTGGGAAAAGAATATTCATAGTGTTGAGACAGGAGAGTCAATAAGCTGTTGTTCTAGCAGTTGCCTGAAATGCCTAAATCCATGAGAACAAGGCCTTAAGGGTTATTTGTCTGAGATTGAATTATAATTAATCTGTTGGGTCTCCTTGTAGATGATATTATTTTCTATGGAAACGGAAGCATGTACTAACTAGCATTCTGCACTGTAATAATTTCACCACTGAAATTGCCTTAATTTTTCAAATGGAAGCTATCACAAATTATAGCAGAATATAGTATCTTGTGAAATGGTAGAGTCTTGAAATGTTGCACAAGACTTCTGGTAGTCTTGCAATATATTTGCATAGCACAGGCAGTTTAATTTTAAAGTATATAAATATTTAGCATGAAACATTTTATGGTGGCTGATTCCATAATAAGTATAGCTTTTGTGACGCATATGACTGTCATAAGGTGAGGCTAATGATGTAATCTTGAGGATTACACATATGTATATACCAACCTTCATGTTGAGAAATATTTCTAAAGCTGAGATTACTTTCAGCTTAAAATTTTTTATAATTAAGAATAAAATGACTGATGGTGTCGATGTTTTTTAATTAACAACGAAATTCATTGACCCATATCCAATTGTGAATATTCATTAGGTACACACAAAAATCTTTGATATAACCTATTTAAATTTTTGGCTACAAAATTGATTTCCTAGAAAATAAAGAAAGGTCATTTCAACAGCAAAGAAGATCCAATATTTACCCAATAGTTGCTTTTATGAACATGTCTTGTGATATTATGATTATAATCCTCAGCTTACAACAGAAATGATTCATTTTCACTTACAAAGTCTTGACTAAATACTTGAGAATAAAATTCACAGGAAGAAAGGCACTATATAAGTACACAATACTATTACTATTAATAAAGATTATGTTGTTAATAAAATTATTATTAATTTTCTTTCTAGCTATTACACCTATCTTCTGCTCCTCACTCCCACCCCCTGTCCCAGGAACAGAGAGCAAAGCTATAATTTACTGGATAAATGATTTTGAAACTTAACCTATAGAAATAAAAATAATAAAAGGAAAGATTTGAAAATATATCTTCTTTAGTAAAATAAAATCCATTTAAGAGATGTTATAAGGATTGTCCTAATTTTTAAAGAGTAAGTGAAACTAAGGCTTTTAACAGTTTAAAGCATAAAAATGCTTTTATATCACATTGTTAAAGTCACCAAAAACAAAACCAATGGATATTAGAAGTAAAGAGCTGTGTAAACTGTATCAGAGGGGATAATGTCGGGAAAGAGCTAAAGAGGGACAAACTAAACTCCTTTAATAGGAAAAACATTTGATATCAAAGACAAAAAGTATACCGATGGAATAGTAGCTTGTAAATTTATACTTTTGGTATGGACATTTAGGAAACCTGAGTTCAATAACATTTTTTTCTGCTTCTTGCTTGATTTTTTAAAAAAAAATTTCAATCCTCAACTCTATAATAACTTTGCTTCTCATACTTATAGCTCTGAAATGTTTTATTCAGAAATGATGAGGGGCAAGGAACCTTTTCAGTAACTTTAAAACTCAGTAACTAAATTGTGAGAGAAATCAAAACCTTATGAACCTCTTTGCTATGCACAAAGTCATACCTTTTTATTTCAACTGAAGAGAACTAAAAATGATGCTATTATGCCTTCAATTCAAATGAACAAATATTCATTGAACACTTGGCTTATGTCAAAACTAAGATGAGAATTACAGGGATACAAAGTGAATAAGGCAATATATTCTTTGTTTTAACTTAGTAGGGGAACAACAAATGATATAGTAGATATAGTGGAAAGAGGAGTGGATTGTGAATAAGGAGACTCATGTTTTAGTCTTGACTCTCTAATTAATTAGCTTTATGACTTTGGCCAAGTCCTTCAATATTTCTGGGACTCTTTATTCCCTTGTCTGTAAAGTTGGTGTGTGTGTGTGTGTGTGTGTGTGTGTGTGTGTGTGTGTATGTAGAGGATAACTAGGAGTAAGTTATCTCAAAGATCATTTTTGCTCTAACATTCTATAATTCCATGACATTATGACAAATACAAACCATAATCTAGTGGGTAATCAATACGAGGTAATAGAAAAAGGTGTATTAGCAGTTAGAAGGTTTCAGTTAAAATACCAGCTTTACTGTGTGATGTGATATTGAAATTGGGTCAGTCACTTAAAAGTTCTTTAAAACTCAGTTTCCTCATCTATAAAATAAGGGGAATAGTGAATAACCTCTAAGGCCTATTCCAATTAAAAAATTCTATAGATCTAAAAAATAACATAACACAGATTATGATAGATTTCATTAAAAGAGGTAAAATTAAGTGCTACAGAGATGTCAAAAACAAAGAGATTCTACCCAGTTGGGGAGAATCAGATAAAGTTTTGTGAAGGAATGTGTTAAACTATCAAGGCCTGTGGTAATTTTTTTGATCTAACTCAGGCCTGCACAACCTGCTGCCCGCCAAAGGATTTCTTCTACATACAAAATATGTTTTCCTCTACATTTTTTGCTGGCCGCCTGAAATTCTTTGGCATGCTACAAGTGGCCCACGGGCCAGAGGTTGTGCAGGCTTGGTCTAATGGATCCTAGTCATATATGAAAGTATTTTCTTTTTTCTAGTTATGCTTCTCCAATCATGTGGTTGATTTTTTTGAACTCAAGTGTAGGATCTTAAATTTATCCCTACTAAATTTCATCTTACTATATTTAGTCTATTGTTTGATCATTGAATCAAAGAGTTTAGAACTGAAAGGGACCTTAGAAATCATCTGTTTCAACTATCTGAGTTTAGAGATAAGGTAACTGAAGCGAAGGACAGCTTAGTGAATTTCTCAAGGTCACATCAGTAATAAGTGGCCTAGTCAAGATTTAAACCAATGTTTTGTGACTCCAAATCCATTGTTCTTTTTATTACAAGAGGATGCCTCATTTGATACCATCACCCAAACTATTAGTCACCCATTTTATGCCATTTGTAAATTTGAAAAGCATGATATAACACCCTCATTAAAGCCATGGATAAAAATATTGAACAGCGTAGGGTCAAGGGCAAATTCTATGGGTACTACACTAGAGATCTTCTACTAAATTGACACTGACCCATTTGTTAATAATTATTGTTAGGGTCTGTTCATTCAAACAATTCTGATTCATGTAAACTTTATAGTCATTTATCCTATATTTTTTCCATCTTTTTTTCCCCCAAGTTTAATGACAGAAGCTTATTCAAATGCTTGACTAAAATCTGGTTATGTCATATACCTAGAATTCTCTTAATATACCATTTTGGTAACCCTATAAATGACAGAAATGAAATTAGATTGGCATGTCTTATTCTTGGTGAAGTCATGATGGCAATGGATTTGGCAATCAGAAGTGACTGATGAGGAGAGAATAAATATTTATATAGTACCTCCTATGTCCCAAGCACTGTGCTAAGGGCTTTTTACAAATATTATCTCATCCAATCCTCACAACAACCCCAAGAGGTAGGTGCTATTATTATTCCCATTTTAGAGTTAAGGAAATTGAGGCAAACAGAGGTTAAGCAATTTGCACAAGGTTACATAGTTAATAAGTATCTGAGGCTAGATTTGAACTCTGGACTTACTGATTCTAGGCCCAGTGCTCTATCCACTGGGCCAACAGCTGTGTCAAAGTTAATGGCAATTTGAGTAGTGTTGGTAGCAGAATATAGATTAAACGGGATTAAAGAGTGAATAGGTTATGAAAAGTATTAAGTGCAAATTACTCTTTTGAAAAGTTGGTGATAAAGGGAGGAAGATAATTTATAGTAGGATTAAGAGACAATAATTTCTGGAGATGTAAGAACTAATATAAGTCAGAGACATAAGAAGGTGAAATTGTGATGGGATCAAGAACTCAGGTAAGTCTAGTTTGTTAATCTCAACTGCATCTGCATCGCCACATGGCAATTATTTTATTTTTACTTGGTAAACTATCAGATTTCAGATTACTCCAAACCTTATTCTCTTTAAACTCTTCAAATTCTACAACTTTGTTCATGCTGCCCTTGCCCTACCCAATGAAATCCACCTGTCCTAACCTAACGTGCAGTGTTATCTATGCACAAGTCTATATTACCAGTCCATTGAAGGAAGGGACCACTTCTTATTATTTGTGTATCCACTAGCCTAGAATTGTGTAGGGTACAGAGCAGTGGTTTTAATAAATGTTTTTTAGAATGCATGCAGCCAGTAAGTAGTGAATAAAGAAATGTGGAGCAGCTGATAAGGGTCTAGCTCAGTTTAAATACTATGAATTTGTGGTGGATCAAATCAGCATGGTTTAACTCCCTCCAGAAATCCAGCAGTCCAGGAGAAATGTATATTGAATTGAGTACAGAGGTTATGCTGGGAAAAAATTGGCAAGGTAAGAAAGGTCAAAGGGGTACACATTGCTCAATAAATATTTGTCATGTTCAACTGAAAAAGATTTAAGGGACCATAAATGGGGTAAGTTAATTATTGGTGGTATCAAATAAGACACCAATTTGATAATTTAATTTTATTTGATTAGGGAATTTTTTTATCATGAAAGTGGGGAGGTGGTATGGAAGGCCTATTAGTTCATGTACAGAATATAAATTTTACTAATACTTTTATCCTTCAAAGCAAAGATGACTCAGTAAATAGAAGCAGGAAGTATCTTTTTCCTATTCTGGAATAATTCATTGTATCTATCTATCTATCTATCTATCTATCTATCTATCTATCTATCTAT
>NW_020954720.1:9789529-9845642 GCF_900497805.2 Vombatus ursinus
TATCTATCTATCTATCTATCTATCTATCTATCTATCTATCTATCTATCTATCCTTAGAAAATTCAGATCAAGATCTCACATCTGGATCTAATAGCCTGAGTTGCTATTTTTATGCTGAGTTTCTGATAATTTTTGATGCTTACTATTGTGTCACTTTATTGACTAAAAGCAAATCCAATACAAATTTAAGTCATTCTAAAACCTTTATTTTCACAATATGTATTTTTGTTGAATAGCATTTAAACTTGATATCTTTATAGTGGCATTTTATATTTATATTGTTCTCATTATTCAAACAGAAAAATATTTAGCTGTTTTACCTGACATCCATTTCAAGTTGCGAAATGCGTTCATTTTGTTCATTGATCTTAGAATCTCGCTGACGAACAGATTCAATGAGATATCTGTAAGGTTGCTGTGTTTGGTCTAACAGGGAATTCGCCCTTTCAAGCTAAAGAGAAAGACATCGTTGCATTAAAATTTTATAAATAGGACAAGTTGCAATCATGTATTAATGTTCTAGCAGTCAGATAAATCCACTTAAAAACAATTTTTTAAAATTAAATTTTGATTTTTTTTACATTGCCTACATTTCCCCCAGTAACTTCCTCTCCTCCTCATATTAATCCATCCCTAAAAAATAAATGATTTTTTAAAAGAGAAAAAGAGGAAGAAAAAAAAATCAGTAAAACTGAAAAGAAAAAAAAAGTCAATATAAACAATGTTCCACACTTATGAATAATTTCACTCCCCCAAACCCTTTCAAAGGAGTTGGGAAGGAATGTTTTCAAATCTCTTTAGAATCAATCTTTATAATTTTTAAACATACATTTTCAGTTGTTTTGTGGTTGTTATTCCATTAAAATTGTTGTTATCATTGTATATGTTGTTTTCTTGGCTTTGCTTACTTTATTTTTGCATTAGTTCATCTAAGTCTTTTGATGCTTCTCTGTATTCATCATTTTTGTTATTATAGCACGATGATATCTTATTGCATTCAGGTACCAATTTGTCTAATTATTCTCCATCTACGGGCATCTGCTTTGTTTCTAGTTCTTAGCTAACACAAAAAGGACTGCTATAAGTCAGCTAATTAATAAATTCATTATTAATTACCCAGAAACACTGTCTCTTGAGGTTTTTATTTGTCTCACTGGAGAATTAAAAAAATGAAATTTAATTAAAAATAACATTTAGATATGGAATCATTTATTTAATTACTAATGCTTTCCTTAGTAGTTGTACTGATGTGTTGTATTTGCTGTTTGGGGTGTCTGTAAGTCTGTTCACACCTTAGTTTGAAAAGGCCAAGGTCTCTACTGCATTCTGGGCTATCTCCAGTTGTCCTGATCCATATCTGGCCACTGGACCCAGATGGCTCTAGAGGAGAAAGTGAGGCTGGTGACTTTGCATAGCCTGCCCTCACTTAAATCCAATTCACTTGCATGCCATGGCATCATCTCCCTGATGTCATGGTCCTCTTAGAGAACAAAGGACAAACAGCAGCAGCAAGTCTGTTCACATGGCTGTTTTTTTCCTCCCTCAGGAATGCTTCAAATACCTTTCTTTTACTTAATGTCATCATTTTTTAAAATTGAGAATTGGGCAAAGATAGGGCATATCATTTTGAGCTATATTTTGAGCTCCTCTGCTTTTTGGAATATATCATTCCATTCTCTTCTGAACTTTCTGAGTTTCTTCACATAATTCAAATTTCCTTTCCTTTATATCTGAAGGTCTTTTTCCTGGATATTTGCAGAATTTATTGTTTTTCACTGGAACTGGGAAATTCAGCCATAATATATCTTGGAATTTGAAATATGTGGTATTTTGTCCCTTGAGGTGATCTGTGGATTCTTTTAATTGGTGCTTTGTTTTCTGGATCCATAAGTTCTAGGCTATTTTCTTTGATTGTTTCTTGCCTTCTGGTGTTCAGTTTTTTTCCATCTCTCTTATTCTTCTGTTAGGCCTATAATCTTAAAATGGTCCCTTTGCATTCTGCCTATGAGGTTAATATGTTTTGATCATATGTTTTTTAAACATTATTGCTTTTTGCTTCTCTTCTTACAGATTATCTTTTACCTAAGTATATCTGTATTCCCATTCTATTCTCTCTATTGCTTCTGTGGAGAGATTTACCACCATGGATTCAAGGTTTTGTATTGTGCTAATTATTTCCTCTGTGTGGTTAATAAATTCTGCATTTGTTCCCTTCCAATAACTTTCATCAAGATTCTTATCTCTGTCTTAAAAAATGATAAGAGTATTCTAGGACAGTTCCATGTTCCCAGATTCTCGTTCATCAAATGTAGCTTTCCTTTATTTGGAATTTTGGGTCACATGAGCAAGAAGATGGAGGATGAGACATTTTCTCTGATTATCATGATCTCTCAAACTTTTCTGAAACACAAATTATATGCCAGAGATAAAGCAACTTCAGGTCCAGGACACCTAGAATCCAAAAGAAAGTTAAAAAAATCCATGAACTGATGCTCACTGATCCTGAGATCACTTAGTACCTTCTCTACCTCCTATATTACTGGCAGCAAGGCTGCATTAGCAGTCTCAAGTACCTGACACGGGAGCTTGCAACAAAACTCAACCCCACACCCCAGAAAGACCTTCCTGTACTGTGGAGACCCCAGATTCAGGCTGCAGAAGTTTGCTTGGCCTGCAACAGGCAGCTGCTGCCAGTACCAGCCCTTCAGGAGCAAAAGCCTACTGGGTGATAGCCAGCCACCACTGAGTTCTTTGAACTGCGGGTTTGGGTTATATAACTGGTGCCTAGTCAGAGAAGTGAGGAACAGAGGGAGCAGGATAGGACAACAGAAAAATACACCATATACTTGAGGGGTTAGGGAGGTGTGTTAGAGGTGGTGGTACTGTGTAGCACTCCATTATACCTGAGGGAATGAGCAGCATCAAGCTGATGCCAGTTCTGTCCATCCAAAGTAACTTGGGGGCACAGACCTAGCTTGGTAAACTGTTAATTGCCCAGCGTAGGAGGTGGCTAAGAAGCTTTGAGATCTAGTCCCCAAGGAAACCACCACCACAGTCAGAGTCAGAAAGTGAGGGATAGGGGATAATCAAGAAAAAAAACAAACTGAAAGTACCAAAGATCTCAGGAAGAAGAAAATCCAAAGACCTTGAACATAAGAGAAAAATTAACTAGGAAAACATTAACAACAGAAGGAAATAAGACCTCTAGATCTAGTAAATGAGTTCAGGCATCTATGAATAATTACTGCAAAACAAAGGAAAATGATCCAACACTTGATGACAAAGAGGACCCTGTAGAATGTGAGAACATGGAACCACAACATACTTTTCCTGAGAGGTTCAAAAGAGAACAAGAATTATGAGACCAAAATTTCTGTATAGCAACAATAATGGGCAAAACAGAAAAACTGCAATTCGCAACGGAAAATCTCACCAAAGAAACAAAAAAGAGAATGATAGATCATGAATTCAAATACACAGAAATGAAGGACAATCTAGAAGAAGAGAAGCAAAAAACAAGAACATTATAAAAAAAATGATCACTATGTAAGCAAAGCATATGGATCTTGAAGACCCAATGCACAGACAACCTGAAGGCCTCCCAGAAGAACATGACAGAACAAAAGATCTTAACACCATAATGAAGGAAATAATAGAAGAGAACTGCTCAGTATTTCTGAACATAGAAAATCAAATTCTGTTTGAAAAAATTCACAGATTGCCTCCAGGAAAAAACAAAAACAAAAACAAAAAAAACCCCCCAAAACCCAAGTCTGTGAATTTCAAGGCACACAGTGGTTAAATTTAACAATTCAATTCAGAAATGACAAGTTCTGCAAGCCGTCAGGAGAAAGACCTTCAAATAACAAAAGAAAGGAAATTCAAATAATGCAAAACTATTCCACACCCACTAGAAAACATAGGAGAGAATGGAAAAATGTGTTCTGAAGAGCAATGGAGCTCAGGATGCAGCCCAGGGTGACCTGCCCTGTAAATCTGAGTTTAATCATGAATGAAAAAAGATAGCTGTCCAATAAGAAAAAGACATTGGAACATTTTTTTAGAAAGAATACCAGAACTAAAGAGATTATTTGTTTTTCAAAAATCACAAACAGCAGAAATGAAAGGAGTGAATAAGTGCAGCAGCCAAGGACAGCAACAGAGTGACAGCAGAGAGACCAGTAAAAAACTTTCTAAATGTATACAAGGAGACAGGGGTAAAGGTAGGAAACAGGTGGTGGTGGTAGTGAAGAGATGGGCCTAGGCTATTATGGACAGAACCTGGCAATACTCTGCCAACAGGTTACTCAATGTGTTTTTTGTAGAACTACATTACCACATGAGAGGCTGCATGAAAGGTTGGAGGGGAGCAGGTACATAGAAGGGAGTGTGTGATGGGACTGGGTCAAATCAAGGGCTAGCAATGAGGGAAAGATGACTATGGCCTATGGTCTCAGAAAGAAAAGAACTTAAAGGGAAATGGGCGAAGAAGAGGGAGGAAGGACTGAAGGTTGGAGAAGGTTTCACTGATGAATGCTCCTACGGGTAAAGAGAGATGATCTGAGAAGGGAGATGAAGATCTTGGACTAGGTGTGGTCTTGGGGATTTAGTGCTTGAAAAGCCCACTCTTCTTACCTCAGGAGGCTGGGGTGAAAAGTGGTGGGTAGGAGGAGAGTTGGAAATCCTGTGGGGCAACTGGCACCTGGGGGAGTAGAAGAGCATAGATCCAGGCAGGAGATTTTGAGGCAAATGAGGAAAAGGTAACCAGGGGAGGGTCTAGATTAGTGGTGGGTTGCACAATCAGGGGCAATGTCTTTTCTGAAAATGGCAATAATTGGCATTGTTCTGGAAGTGAGGCACAGTGGAAAAGGGGAATTTGTAAGGCAAGCTCTGCAAAACAGTGGGAGAAATCACCTAGAGAGGAGGGCCTAAAATGAATTCCTTGGAAGTTTTGACTGCATGAGGAATTCAGGGAAAAGAGACCAGATAATTACAATGGTCTTCAATCAGAGAATGCGGGTCTAGAGCAGACAGAAAAAGAAGATGGAAAATGAAGAGAATGAGAGAAATCCTTTTTGGAAAGGGACACATACACACACACACACACACAAAATTAAAAAGTTGATGAACAGGACTAGTTGAAGCGGAGGAGAGAAAAGGGGAATCGACCAATTGAGAGGAAAAGAAAGGGGAAGAATTATTTAGTCAGATAAAAGCAGGAGAGAAAAAAGAACTAATAAGCAAAACCCCAAAGGGAAAAGAGCAACAAATAAGAGAAGGGGACCAATGGTAAGGGAAGAGAGCTGGTAGGAATAAGGCCACCTTAAAAAAAGATAAGGTAAAGTAACTAAAGGAATATAATACTAGATTTACAGCAGAAGAGAGGGGACAAAATCATAACATAAAAAAAGTTAGAGACAAATGAAGGAAAATATAAACCTCTTATAAATGTGAACAATCAAAGAATTCAATAAAATGAAAAAGTGACATATTGGAAAAGAAAATAAAACCCTACACTCTCTTGCTTGCAATATTTTCCTTTATTTGTAAGATTTATTTAGAAATGTTTGTAATCTTTTAGATGTCTTGGTACTAATCTTCTTCACTAATTTTAGCATCTTTCCTGAAGATGTATCTGCTAGTGCTCTAGGTTTTTAACTAAATCTTATTTCTCAGGCATTTGGTGATCTTATTCTTTTATCCTTACATATTTTTACAATTTTTTAAACTTTTTCCAATTTTTATTAATTTTCTGTCTCTTCTGTTTTTGATGTTGGGTATTCTGCAGAGCTAGACCTCAGAGCTGCCTTAGCTTCATCTCACATTAGGGAATTTACTTGGGTCCTTTTTCTAAGCAGCTTCTGGGGAATAGGACTGGCCACATCTAGATTCTAGTCCCCTTTTCTTCAGTTCCAGTGTAGGCATGTATACCAGTTCTCTGCCTCATTTCTCTCCTTTCTTTAGTTTTCTGGTTAAGCTGAGTCAGTGTCTGCTAATTTTTTAGTCTTCGATAAGGGTGGTGTTTCTGACCCTTTTGGGAAGAGTTTTTTGCTTCCCTGAGGTTCCTTAACTGAGTGACTCTCTCAGGTAGAAGGGAAGAACAATTTCCCCCTGTTATACCTCTCCTTTCTGCACGTGATCAGAGAGAGTTGAAGTAAACTGCCTGCTGCAATGAGATGCTGGGGGAAGGGTAAAGGTAGGGAGTGTTGGCAGAGACTGCAGTAGGAGAAAAATCCCAGAATGAGTCCCAAAGCACAACAAGCCTGTGGGTCAATTTGTATACCTTGCTGGGAGAGTGATGCTGAGCGAGTTAAGGTTTAGAAGTCTTCACTGTTAATTCATAAGGAACTTTGTTGGGATTCTTGCTTTATTATCCCTGGATAATTACAGCTGGAACAGCTGGAACTGCTCTACATCTGACACATAATTCTTCTTTTGTGATTTTTTTTTTTGGAGAGTTAGTGGGGCTTGAAGAAAAGTGCAGTCTTCCATCTTGTTGCTCATATGACCCATAAGACATTTGGATATCAATTTTCCATAGACTCTTTTTAGGGGAGCATTTTTTTTTCTGTTTTTGTGTACATTTTTGTCTACATTTTAAAAGTTTTATTCTTCCTTCCTTAGTAATTGAAGTTTTACGAATGCTTAACTACTTGAGCTTTCTTAGAGCCAGGAACTTATGATGGGAAGTTCAGTCCTTTCTCTCCCTAAGGAAAATGGGAAAGAGACTTTGCCTGAAGCAACAATATCCAACAAACACAAGTGCATCAAAGCAAGACGCTACCACCTGCACTTATCTTACAGCCAAGCAGCTTCCTTTGTGATGCTATGGCCTTCCAGCCCAGCAGGCTCAAGTACAGGGCAATGTAGGAAGAATGAGAGGGGAAGGAGGTTCAAAATTACGGCTGCTCGTAAGAGGACAGACAAGAGGCAGAGATTTTAGTCATCTCCCTTTAGGGAGCGCTGCAAAGGATAAAGCCCTGCTATCCTGTCTCCTAGAGGAAGTCTATGTGAGTTGGTCTTGGGGTCAGACATGCTGGACTTGAGTCCAACCCTGAAGAAGTCACTTAACTGTTCTGTACATCAGTTTTCTCACTGTGAAGGAGTGACTAGATGGATTTTAAGGCTCCTCCTACCTTCATGGCTATGATCTCATGATTCTATAGCTGGGGCAATACAGTTGTTGTACCAGAAGAGGAGAGTGAGAAGGAATGTTAGATATTTAGGAAAAGAATCAGGAAAAGCAGCATCATGAAAGCCCAGAGAGGAGGAAATATCCAGGAGAAGAGGGTCAACAGAATCAAAAGCAGCAAACAGATCAAGAAGCATGAAGATGGAAAAAAGATTATCAGATTTGTCAATGAAAGAAATTATTGGCGATTATCTCCTGAGACAGCACATATAACTTTTGGATAACTAATTGCTGGAAGCTAATTGTTTTCCTTGACACCGAGCATAGATCTGCATCTCCATTAATTTTTAACCACTGCTTTTAATTTTGTCTTTTTGAGGCACGCAGAAGAAGTCTCGGCCCTCTTCCACAAAAGCCCTTCAAAGCCTTGCTTATAACATCCCTGCTTATTTTTCTCATCCAGGTGGAACATTTTTAGTTTTTTTCAAATGATCCTCATCTGCTACTATCTTAAGACCCTTCACTGTCCATGTCACTTTAGACTAGGAGATCTTAACCTTTTTTGCATCATGGACTCTTTTTGTAGTCTGGTGACTACGGATCCCTTTTTAGAAAAAAAGTTTTTAAATGCATAAAATTAAATGCATAGGATTATAAAAGAAAAACTATATTGACAATTGAAATAATTACGTTGACATATACATAAAATGATAAAATAAAAAATTTTAAAAGTTCATACCCGTCAAGATAAGAACTACTGCTCTAGATACTCTCTAGCTTTTCAATGTCCTTCCTAAACTGTGGCATGCAGAATCAAACATAATGCTCCAGGTACAGTCTGACCATATCAGAGTACAGTGGGACTATTCACAAAAATTTAAAAACTATTCTCTCATATTCCTAAAACACAGCCTGTGGTAAATATTACCATATTAAGCAAGGTCCTTCACACTGGTCCTATCCTACCTCTCCAGATTTACACATTTCTCTGCTCTCATGCTTTACATTTCATCCAAACTGACCTTAGGATGTTCCTTTTTGCTATTCAATGAAAACTTCTTGGGAAAATTGGAAAGTAGTCTGTTAGAAATTAGATTTAGGCAAACATTTCACACCATATGCCAAGGTAAGTTCCATATGGGTTCATGACTTAGACATAAAAAGTCACATCATAAATTATAGGAACAAGGAAGAAATTTCCAATGTATGGATAGAGGAAGTGTTTATGTCTAAATAAGGGACTGAGTGGACCATAGAAGAAAAAACTGACAATTATGATTACACAAAATTACATCATTTTTGTACTAAACAACCTAATGTGGTGGAGAAACAGGTAACTGGGGAAGAAAATTTACTGCAAAATTATTTGATAGAGTTCTCACTTGCACAATCTCTAGGAAACTGATTCAAATTTATAAAAAATAGAAGCCACTCCCTAATAAGTAAGAAGACAAAGTAGTCATCCAAAGAAGAAATCCAAACTATTAAAAGTCACATGAAAAAATGCTCTAAATCACTAATAATTAGAGAAATGTAAATTAAAACAACTCTGAGCTACCACCTCACATCCATTAGATTGGCTAGGTTGACAAAAAAGGAAAATGACAAATGCTAGAAAAGCTGTGGGAAAACACTTTATTGCATTGCTGGTATAGTTGTGAATTGGTATGGCTATTCTGGAAAACAATTTAGAACTATGTCCAAAAAGCTATTAAACTGTCTATAACCTTTTACACACTGTTCCTACTATTAGATCTATCCCTGAAAAAAGATTAAAGAAGAAGAGGATCTCTAGGTAAAAAAAAATCTATAGCAGCTCTTTTTACGGTGGCAATGAATTGGAAGCTGAGTTGATGCCCATCAACTAGAGAATTGCTGAACAAGTTATGGTATATAAGTGTGATGGAATTCTACTGCGCTATAAGAAATGATGCGGGGTATGGTTTCAGAAAAACATGAGAAGTGTTGCCAAGTGAGCAGAACCAGCAGGACTTTGAAAGTTTTAAGAATTCTGATCAACAAATAACCAACCACAATTCCAAAGAACTCATGATTCAATATGTGATCTACCTCCAGATACAGAAGTGATAGTCTTAGAGTAAAGATCAAAGCATTTATCATCCTTCCCTCCCTCCCTTTTTTTTTTCTTTCTTTCTCATGGCTAACATGGATATTTGTTTTGCATGACTATACATACTTGAAATGGGACCCCCTCACCCCAATAATACCTTAAAAAAAGAAAACAAGCAAAATGTTCATCTCTGTATTTGCTAAATATTCTAAAAAGAAACCAGTTTTTGCTAATATGTTAGCTCGTAAGGTAATTGTCCTTGGAGAAAAGGGGTGGGGAAAATCTATGGTTGGTTTGGGGCTGAGAAAGAAGGAAAGCGGATTCCTCTAGGCTCTGAAAAGTAAGTTTTTACCTTATCTGGTCCAAAACCAAACATCCATGCCACTTTTAGACTATGATCAAAACCTGTTGTCTCCCTTCCATTTCCCTTTCCAGCTCTTCTTAATGTGTTGTTTTCCCCCATTAGAATACAAGTTCTTTGAGGACAGAGACTATTGTGCACTTACAATATCCTTAGTTCTTAGAACTTAGTGCCTGGAATGTATTAACAAAGTAAGTGTTTAATAAATGCTTATTCTAACCCACTTTCCCCTCCCTTTTCTCTGTGAATTTTCTTCCCCCTCCCCCAAATCACTGACGTGGGGACACTCAACCAAACAGATAAATTTTACTGATACCTACCATTCAAGCAGTGAAAAGATTAAAGTTGGATATATACCTAGATACCAAATGAAAAATATGCCAACAGTGTGGTAGGAGGAAAAAGTTTGGCACTGACCCTTTATTGCCTCTCCTGACAGGCTTAAAAAGCCCCATTCTTCTCTAAGAGTGATGTAGAAAATGATGACTAAGGGAAAAGCCAGGCCCATAGAGATGTTTGAATTGCTGAGAAAGAGTGGCTCCCTATTCAAACTCTCCAAAAGAGGGAGTGGCTAGTTTTTTTCTCTTTAAACAAATCTATGCCATCACGGTTAGATTTTTACAAAAGAGAAGAAATCATCTAAGTATACTTAACAAAAATAACAAACTGGGTAAGCAGGAAATAAAATATCCAAGGAAATCATACAGAAAGCTAATCTTATGTAGTCAGTCTACATTTTTGAATTTGCTTGAGAAAATTCAATACATAACATTAATTTTCTTGTGGTTAAATGAGTACATGAAATATAGCCTTACAGGGAGAGGCCTTAGCAGCTGGGAGGACCATCAAAGACCTCATTCAAGTAATGGTGCTTCAGGTGAAATCTTGAAAGAAACTAGAGAATCTAAGAGGCAGAGGTGAGGAGGGAAAGCATTCTAGGTGTGAGAAACAACAAATAAAGCAGTATGGCTGAACCAGAGCCCATGGGAGGAAGTAATATGTTAAAAGATTGGCTCAGTGTCAATATGGAGGGAAGTCTCTGTTGCAATGCCTCAGGGAACTCTTTGGCTCACCAGGTGTTAAATGTTATTATTAATGACTTGCACAAAGGCATCCTGGCTTAGTCAACAATAAACTTAGTCAATAAACTTGGGTTCACAAACCCTCTTGAAAGGTACTGGCTATTTGACCCTGGCTATATCTTTCCCTTTCTCCTTTTCCTTTTGCTTTCCTTCTTTCCTCAGCTATTTGGAAAGCCTCATCAGACAGGCATTTTGCTTTCTTGCTCTTCTTTTTCTTTGGAATGTTTTTTGTTGCTGCCTCCTATATAAATTTGTGAACCTCTGTCCACAGTTCTTCAGGCACTCTATGCACCAGATCTAATCATCACCTCCACTTCATCATATTCATAATGGATGTTACTTAGGTCATATCTATATGGTCTGATGGTTTTCCTTACTTCCTTCAACTGAAGTCAGAACTTTGTAATATGATCTGAGTCACAGTCAGCTCCAGGTCTTGTTTTAACTAACTGTACAGAGCTTCTTCTCCTTTGGCTACAAAGTATATAATCAATCTGATTTCCATATTGACCTTCTGGTGATGTCCATGTGTAAAGTTGTCTTTTGGATTGTTGAAAAAGAGTGTTTTTATGACTAATGGGTTATCTTGACAAAGCTCTATTAATCTCTGCCCTGATTCATTTTGTACTTCAAGGCCAAACTTGCCTTTTATTTCAATTATCTTTTGATTTCTTACTTTAGCATTCCAATCCCTTATGATGAATGTGACATCTTTTTTTGGCGTAATTTGGTCTTGCAGATCTTCATAGAACTGATCAACTTTGGTTTCTTCAGCATCAACGACTGGAGCACAGATGTGTACTACCGTGATGTTGAATGGTTTACCTTGGATTCGAACAGATACTATTCTGTCATCTTGGAGATTATAAGCCCATTACTCTGGGGTTTTTTTCTCACCCTTTTATTGGCTACTTGATTTCTTCTAAGGGATTCTTGCCCACAGTAATATATGTAGTGATCACTTCCTGGCAAATAGAAGGAGAAGATATGGAAGCAGTGTCAGATTTTACATATTTGGGCTCAAAGATTACTGCAGACACCAACTGCAGCCATGGAATTAAAAGATACCTGCTCCTTTGAAAGAAAGCTATGTCAAATCTGGACAGTTAAAAAGCAGATATCAACTTGCTGACAAAGGTCTGTATAGTCAAAACTATGGTTTTTCCAGCAGCAATGTATGGCTGTGACAGGTGAGTGTCACAGAATTGACTCTTGAATTGTGGTGCTAGAGAAAACTTTTGAGAGTCCTTTGGAGAGGAAAGAGATCAAATCAGTTAATAATTAAAGAAATTAATTCAGGCTATTTACTGGAAAGTCAAATACTGAAGCTGAAACTTAAATACTTAGGCCATACAGTGAGAAGATGGGACTCAATGGAAAAGACCTGATATTGGGAAAGATTGAAGGCAAAAGGAAAAGGGGACAGCAGAGAATGAGATTGATAGATAGTGTCAAAGAAAAAACAAACATGAACTTGGACAGACTTCGGGAGATAGTAGAGGATAGAAGGGTCTGGCATGTTATGGTTCATAAAGTCACAAAGAGTCCAACATGACTGAACAACAACAAATCTGATCCTGGGCAAGTCACTTGAACTCTCAGTGCTTCAAGTATACTTTAAGACCATAAAATGCTGTGAAGGTGCTGATCTGTATTGCTCAAGGGAATTTCCTCGGAGGAGTTCTTATTCCTCAGTTAAATAAGAGGTCCAGTCCATTCCAATGAAGGCATAGATAGTACACTTACCAATTTGCAAATAACAAAAAAAACCTGAAGATACAGATAACAGGGATGAAAGAATCAGGATCTCAAAAGATTATGACAAGTCAGAATGATCTCATCCAATTTAGTAGTGGTCATCTTCACCAGTACAAGACAGGGGAAGGCATAACTAGATAGCAGTTTATTTTATTTTATTTTTTATTTTTCCACTTAATAGGGTTTTATTTTTTCTAATTACATGTAGGTAGATAAGTTTTCAACATTCATTTTTATAAGATTTCGAGTTCCAGATTTTTTTCTCCCTCCCTCCCTCCCCTGGGAGCGAGCAATCTGATATAGGTTATATATGTACAATCATATTAAACATATTTCCATATTAGTCATGTTGTGAGAGAAGAATCAACACAAAAGGTAAAAACAACGAGAAAGGAAAAACAACAAAAAAAGTGAAAATAATATGCTTCGATCTGCATTCAGACTCCAGTTCTTTCTCTGGATGTGGATAGCCTTTTCAATCATGAGTCTTTTAGAATTGTCTTAAATTACATTGTATTGCTGAGAAGAGCTAAGTCAATCATAGCTGATCATCTAATAGTGTTGCTATTACTGTGTACAATATTCTCCTGGTTCTACAGCAGTTTATTTTAAAGTGTATTAGCACTGGTTGAAGGAAATTGGGATGTTTAGCCCAGAGAAATAAGACTTTGGGATATCTGAAGACATGTGGAAAAAGAAACTAAGCAGAAATTTCTTGGATCCAGAAGGTAGAAATAGGAGCAATGGAAAGAGGAAATTTGGAAACTGGAAATTTAAGATTGATGTAAGAAAAACTTCTTAGCAATCTGAGCTATCCAAATGTGGAAAAGGCTACTTTGGGAGATAGTGAGTTTGCCCTGGTATGGTATATAGAGTGCTAGGCCTGCAGTTAGGAAGACTTGAGTTTGGATACGAGCTATGTGACCCTGGGAATGTCACTTAGTTTTAACTCCCTCATTTGTAAAATGGGGATAATCATAACACCTATCTCCCAGAGTTGATGTGAGGATCAAATGAGATTATATCTGTAAAGTGCTTAACTAGTTCTTGGATCATAGCAGGTACTTAATCAATTAATCAATCCTGCCTTCCCCTCTAGAGGTCTTCAAGTAAAGTGTGAATGATCATGTTAGGGGCAGTAGGGTACTGTAGTGGGGATTTGGGGGAAGTATACATTGGTCTTGATGGTCTCTGAGAACCTTTTCAACTTTGAAATTCTGTCACTAGTTGTTAGTAGAGTTTTAGTCTAATATGGTTATACATAAAAAATTACCTATTCTAATTCAGTAACACCAAAAAGTGTATGAGAATTAACCTTAATTATTTTCATTCAATTTCTCATTTTATGAAATGTTTGCTAACTTTTAAGTATTTTTTTTTTAAGCAATTGGGGTTAAATGACTTGCCCAGGAGTGTCAAGTGTTTAGTCTGAGGCCGGATTTGAACTCAGGTCCTCCTGACTTCAGGGATGGTGGTCTATCCTCTGCACCACCTAGCTGCCTCATTTGCTAACTTTTAAAATCATACACTAAGGTCTAAAAGAATGTTAAAAATACCTCTAATATACAACCCATTACTTTATTTCTCCTATAGTAAAGTACAGGTAATATTATACCATTGTTGGTCATAAGGATATATTTGTTTATTATACTGTTTGTGAGTTTAATGCTCCTTCTGACCCAATTATTATTTATTTTTCAATTTCCAACATAAAACATTTAGGACATAAGGGTTCTACTAATTGACAAATTTGATTAATTTTTTTTCTAAGCACATAAAAATGTCAAATCAGCAAATAAGGTAGGATTTGTGCCAAATAAAACTCTTTAACTTAGGACATATTTATCCCAGCTATTAATGTTTGGTAAACAAGGTTATTATTATTATTTATTTAGTATTTATAGAACTTTAGTAATAATATGTTACCTTGAAAATGTACTTTTATATGTATGATATAAATTATTATTATTACTTCTGCTCCATATTCAAGTAAACAGACTCTGAAGCCAAATGAATTACTAAAGAAAATCAATGAAGCAATTAAAATGATAATTTAGAGTTTCTTACCATCTTAAATGTACTTAGCCTACTTATTACAGTAGAAGACTCTATCTCATGAGTAATTTATCTTTATAAAATCAAAAGTTTAGTATGTAAAGATTGTGGTAATTCTTAGGTAAACAGACTAATGGAGAAAATTATATTGATATATAGAAACATAACTGAATTTTTTTGACACTTAAAAGTACTATAAAGCACCTCATTGAAAAGTGGCTTAGAAACTCGTTGTCTAGTAACTGTTATCATTTACAAAGTGTTCAGCAATAGCTCACATTCAACTTTACCCATGATTACTAAGTAAGCCATTTCCTTGTAAGAAGTCTTAGTAATTTGTGACTCAGAAATCACATATGCAATGAATGACTCAGAATATAAAGTTATTGATGAGAACTGGTCATATCTGAAACTCTGAAGCACACATTCTATGGAAATGTCACTTCTTTCTTATGTCAATATTTTATAATTGTGATTCAGAGAAAGTAATATCTGATTAAAATAAAACTATATATTCTGGTTCTCCAAATAGTCTGTTTGGTTATCTTTGATCTTAAAGAGCAAAACAAACAAAAGGTAACTAAAGTCTTGGTTTTCTTTCTAAGATGTGTAATTCTGGATTGGAGTTTCATACCTCTGAGGTGCTATACTTTGTCTGCGTGCACGCCTCTCCAAAGACAGAATGATGTCATTCTTGCTTTGGAGTATGTTCGCTAGGCCATGTAAATAAAGTTTTCCTAGTAGAGAAGTCTGTCTGCCAATTCTGAAGAAACGTTTGCTAATAATACTAAATTGAACAGACATTATGTGGAGAACATAGGAAAACAATTTATCAGTGGCTTCCATGTAGTGAGCTAAAAATCCAGCAACTATGAGAATTTTTTTCTTGATTGGGGGGAGAGGGAGATGAGAAGGGTGGAAATAATTTGTATCTATGATATAAAGTCGGGCAACTTGTCTGTAACTTAAAAGTTTTAGAGAGGTGCCTGGGGAACTGTGAGATTAAATAAATTGCATATGGTCATAGAGTTAGTATGTGTCAGAAGTTTAAACGCAGGTCTTTCTGATTTCGAGGTCAGCCCCACTATCTATTATATCATGCTGCATCACATCAGCATTTGGAGAGCATTGTACAAGTTGCTAAGATATGGACTGTGTTTTCAGGGACCTTATAATTTAGTAGAAGAGATAAGATGTATAAAAATTAACAGCATACAAAAATAGAAGAGTATAAGTATATAAAAGAGCTACAAAGTGACCCAAAAATTATGAAAGATAATTTCTGACTTGGGAATCAAGGAATGCTGCACAGAGAAGGTGGCTTTTGGTCTGGGTTTTCAAGGATAGGTACAGTTTCAATAAATAAAAGCCAGGGACTCGGCATTTCAGGTATAATAATCAATCTGACCAAAGGGATAAAGGTGGGAATGCATTCATGGAACAGAGAATAGGCTGTTTTGGATAGAGATATCATAGATTTAGAATTGGCAGGGGTCTTGGAGATCTCAACCCATTTGTTTTATAAATGAAGAAACTGGGGCCCAGAGGGGTTAAGTGATTTGCCCAAGGTCACACAGGTCAATAGAATTTAAGTCCAGGTTCTCAATTCCAAATTCAGCACTAAAAAAAATTAAATAAAAAAATTAAACCATGAATTTCACTCAAGGGATATATAGTATGTGGTAAGGCAATAAATGAGCTAATAACTTTGAACTTTATTCGGTAGGCAGAATAGGGACACTGGAAGTTTTTGAACAGAGAAATAGTATGGTCAAATTTGTGCATGAAGAATATTAATTTGGCCAGGGTATGAAGGATTGATTAGGGGAGGGAGGGAGATGGAAGAGCAGAGAGAGGAGAAAAGGGAGAAAGAATGATTAAGAAGCTGTTGCAATTATAAGGTAAGAGGTAATAAAGGCCATCAGAGTCTAATGCTGATGTTTGAAACAATGGGAATAAAAACCAGAGTATTTACTGATGAGTACCACATTCTGCAAACGATTGTTTTAGTTGTAAGCCAAAGGAGAATTTTTGCATGAGAATAGCATGGAAAGGGCTGCTGATTACAAATTGGTCTTTTCAGCTCAATCTATAATATGGGACTCTTTGCTTATAGGATTATTAACATCCCACACAAGAGAAATCTATACAGTCAGCACACTGGGTTATAAACTCTAAAGTGGGTATCTTTTTGATGTGATCAGAGTATTATTCTGAGATGGAAGCTAAGATGATGAACATAAAATACAAGAGATCAACAATTTGCACTAGTAATCCAACATCCTGTCTTGCTTCTCCCCATATGGAGCCAAAGCAATTCAAAATCCTAGGCAGGAAATTAAGGATAGGGGTGGCCAAAGTCCAGCTGTAAATAAGGGATTGAGTTTACGGAGGGATGTATCAAGTAGACTGGGAAGGAAAAAAGATCAGAAGCACTTCAAACAACATTGCTCAGGGTTTGGGCAAGCACAGGGAGGTAAAGTAACCAAAGGCAAAGCAGACAGACAGGAGAGGGACCAAAGTTTAGGCAGAAGTCATTGACAATGTAGGCAACCTGAATGGGAAGAGTCAGGATAAGATGGAGCTAAAGAACAATGGCTGTCATGGCAACAGTTTGGTTTGCTCTTTATCCTAAGTGGTACTTTGTTTTTGTTTAATTTCAATGCAGGAGGAGTATATGAACCCTTTTCCTCTACCACCTCAACCCCCCTGTTTAGAGTTGCTAAGATACCAACTTAGGAAATTATTTTTACTGATTTGCTTCCAAAATCTCATAGAGGAATGAAGATCCCTCCCCATTCCCATGAGAGAGATTATGGCATCTTCTAAACCCTGCCAAAAAGTCTAAAATGTAACTAACTTTAAGATAAGCTATGATTTAATTAACTGCAATATGTCTTTCATTTGACAAAAATCTACATGGAGGATTAAAAAAGAACCAATGAGTAAAATTTTGTTACGATATCTCTGGCACCATCTAGGGGAAAAGGAAGTCTAAATCTAATGTCTTAATACAAATTCTCTAGAGAGAAATGATTAGAGGAGTAAATGCTCCCAATATACAAAGGGTTAATATGGTACAAGTGGCAATAGTGCTACAAGTGGCCACTAGGGGGCAGCCAAAGGCCAGGGAAGGTATTCAGGTTCAAGTGATGGATGCACTGAAGGTAGCTGTTGACAGGCCAAGTCTACTTTCCAAGAAAAAGGGTTTTCCTAGGGTTCAGTGTTTACTAGGTCATTCCTTAAAGGAAGGTTTAACTTGCCATAGAATGACTGGAAGACCCACTATACAGCCCGTAAAGTTGGATATTTCTAACACCAACAACAGCTTTTGTAGTAGGTAATGATAATCAGGAAGGGTTATAGATGGATCCCTTAATTAGAATTCAAGGGAGTAGTTTTGATATAGGAGGGTCATGTAGCATTGTTGCAGGTGAATTTGGGTTGTGGTGTAGAAGGACAGCCAATCATCTTTGTGGAGGTACTCTATATCCTCACCAGCACAGCTTCAGGGTATAATTTGTTCTGTCAATCTATCAGGGAGTGAGGATCTGAAAAAAGCATACTTTTTCCTGAAAGGCAGAAAGCAGGGAATTTAAGATGGATAAATTTCCAGAGTTCTGCCTGTTGGAGGACAGAAGGTTAACTTGGCCAGCAACTGATTCAGAAATCAACAGAGGAGATGCACTTTAGCTTCTTAGTGCATCTGGCTATGAAAGTGGTACAAATAACTTGGGGTCCTGCTCAATATATGGGCTAGCCATGTTTCACAGCAATCATGTAGGGCTAATGAAACCTTAAAATGGCATATTATTACATCGGGGTTTACCTGAGTGCAGAGAATATAGGACCGGAAGGAATGGATCTAAAGAAGTAGCTATCTGTCTTCTAAGTTGATGTAACTATAATAGGATCTGAGAAGAGATAGCCAAGCGAGAAAGAGAAAATGGAAAAATCTAGAATAGAGGGTAGCTTGGGTAAGAATTACAGTGAAAAAAGATAGCAATTGAGGGAAAGGGCCAAAATAAGTAGTAGCATTTGTAGAAGTGCATGGATTTACCTATCCCATGAAATCATTAAATCTGTGTTGGCTTGGGTTTGTAATAGGTAGGAGGTGGGAGGATAGAAGTAAAGATTGGAGAATATAGGAGAATAAGAAGGTATGGAAGCTTCATTAGTGCTGAAGCTTGTGAGGTGATCAAGATATTTTTGTCCATCTATGGATATTTATGTTCATATATTTTGCTTATTTGTCAGAAATCTATATTTGTTTTTATCTACCATTTTTCTATGAATCAGTAACACAGAAATTCTAAGTCTAAAATTCTTTTGGCTTAACTGAAATCTCTGAACTCCAGGCTTTCCACAAGTGAAGTTAAATTCTGGGATCCAATTTGTATGTATTTCATATAGTAGTAAGGGGTTATCAGTGATCACTGATTCTATGTCATTGTATAGATAAGTACACTGAAACTTAGAATCATTAAGTGACTTGCCAGTGGTCACCCAGCTAATGAATGGCAAAGCTGGAACCAGAACCCAAGTCTTAATTCAGTACCCTTTCTATTATATTATATAATTTCCACATCTTTCCACAATCTCAAATTCATGTAATACCCAGAATTCACTTCAATCTTTAGTTAACTCTCACTTATTCCAGGGCTGGTTTATAATTAGTGAAGTCAAACTCCTCTACTTCCTCTACATCCTCTACATGGATTTCCTCTACTTCTTTATACCATGTTACTTGATCTATCATATACTTTCTTATTCACCTTCAATCTCACATCTTTCATCGGTTCCTTCCATATGATTTTCTCTAATCCTATGTTAGTGACACTGCAGTTCACTCAGTCTGAAATATTGTTATCTTTGATTCTCCTTCTTCTTCAATCAGCCAATAAATATTTATTAAACTCTTACTATACGTAAGGCTCTGTGCTAGGCACTGGGGAAACAGAGTTTTTGCCTTCAAGGAGCAATCTATTGAGGGAGACAAATATGCATAATAGAAGTACATACTGAAAAAGATAAAAGGTGATTTGAGTGGGCTAGCACTAGCAGCTACTGAGATCAGGAAAGGTTTCATGTAGAAGGTGGCACTTGAACTAGATCCTGAAGGAGACTAGGGATTCTAAAAGACAGAGGTGAGGAGAGATATGGAAGACTGTCAGTACAGAGGCATGAAGATAGGAAGTGGAGTGCCATATATGAGGAAAACTACGACTGGACCAATGAAAGTGTGAACAAGAGTGAAGTGTAATAAATCAAGTAAAGCAGATTGGAAGGCAGGTTGTAAAGGGTTTCAAAACTCCCCAAAGAGGAATTCATACTTGGCCCTTGAGGGAATAAGCTGTCATTGGAAGTTGCTGAGAAGGGGGCAAGGTAACATAGTCAAACCGTGTTTTAGGAAAATCAGTCTGAAAATGCTGGGGAGATGGACTAGTTTAAGAAGAGACTATAGGCAGACAGGCCAATAAGAAGGCTATTGTAATAGTTCAGACAAAAAAGTGATAAAGGCCCAGTCTAGGGTGGTGACTGTGTGGGTAGAGAGAAAGAGATATGGAGGCTGAAATGACAAGATATGACAACTGAGTAGATATGTAGGGTAAGAATGGGGAATAGGGGAATGACACCAAAGTTGCTAAACTGGGTGACCAGAAGGATGATGATTCGCTTGGTGTAAATAAGTTGGTTTGGAAGAGTGGTACCTTTTAGGGGAAAGATGCTGATTCCAGTTTTGGAAATGCTGAGTTTGAGATTTCTGTGGAACATTCAGTGGGAATGTCCAATAGAAAGTTGAGAGTTTAGAACTGGAACTTAGGAGAGAGCAGGGCTGAACATATAAATCTCAAAGTCATCTACACATAAAAGATAATCGAATCTATGTGAAATGATGAGGTGATAAAGAAAGGAAGAATAAAGAGGAAAAAGAGGAGCCTAAGACAAAGCCTTGGGCTTCACTTATGGTTTGAGGGAGAATGGAGACTGAGAAAGAATGGTCAGATATATAGGAACAGAACTAAGAGACAGTAGTATTCCAGAATCCCAGACAAGGGACAGTATTCAGACGGAAATGATGAAATGGTGGGAAATGATGTTAAATGCTGCAGAGAGGTCAAGAAGGATCAAGATTGAGAAAAGGCCATCAGATAGTGTAATCAAGAAGTTACTGGAAACTTTGAAGAAAGTAGTTTCGGTTGAAGGAAGAGGTTGGAAGATACTCTGCATGGGGTCAAGAACTGAAAGAATGAGAAGACAGGATGTGGAGGCAACAGTTGCTGACAGCTTCTTTTACCCTCTTCCCTGTTCTCACTGTTAACATCCCAGTTCAGACTCCCATTCTATTTCACCTAAACTACTGTGATACTCTTAAAAAAATAAAAATTAGTAACAAAAATAGCTTTATTACATCAAGTAATAAACATATGTAAAGATGCAAATTATAGCTTTAAGCCATTTATCTAGGTTAAAAAAATAATTCTGTGGCAAACTCAAGATCTGAAATCTACAGCCATCAGGGACCTTGTTAGGTATTTGGTAGGCTAACAGGTTCTCTGTATTTGTAATTAAAGAATTTTAAATAGACTTCAAAGAACAAAGAACCATGCAAATAACTTATATAATGTTATTTTTGAAAGCAAGGCTTATATCATATGGCCAACTGATACATAACAAACAACTTAGGTAAAACATATAGCATCTACTCATGAAATACAAAATCCTTAGAGATGGATCTTCTAAGATAAAAAGTGCAAAGAATAACTATTTGGGTGATGTTAAGCATACTCAAAGGAAGAAAAGTCATAGAGCACCGGCCCTGAAGTCAGGAGTACCTGAGTTCAAATCTGGCCTCAGACCAAACACTTGACACTTACTAGCTGTGTGACCCTGGGCAAGTCACTTAACCCCAACTGCCTAAAAAAACAAAACAAAACAAAACAAAACAAAAAAAAGAGAAGTCAAAGGAAGGGCAGGTTAGTAAGCTAGTATACCATAGTTTGCAACAATATAAACAGAACTTTCTACGTGCAGTTTTGGGGACCAATGCTTTAAAAAAGGAACCTATGTCATTCCTACCTACTAAAAATGAATATTCAAATCAATTGCAAAATTATCTTTTCTCATATTGTACAGACGATATTCTTAGGCCACAGAGGAAGAAAAGCAGAAAGAACCCAACTCTTAGAACATTCAAAATCAGGGATTCAGATAAATGTTTTGGAAATCACCAGAGGAATATCGTTTTCACACACACACATATACACACACACACACACACACAGGACTAGTAAAAATAACAGCTATTATTTATAGTTCACTGAGGTTTGCAGAGTGATCTACATTTTTGTTATCTTATTAATTTTTTTTTTTTTTTGGGGCAACTGGGGTTAAGTGACTTGCCCAGGGTCACACACCTAGTAAGTATCAAGTGTTTGGTCTGAGGCCAGATTTGAACTCAGGTCCTCCTGACTTCAGGGCTGGTGCTCTGTCCACTGCACCACCTAGCTGCCCCATCTTATTTAATTCTTACAGTAACCTGGTGCTATTGTCATCTATATTTTAAGATTGAGAAAAGTGAGGTTGAAAGAGGTTAAGTGACTTACCTAGGGACACAGAACTAGTAAAGGTCAACTTAGGGCTTCCCAACTCTAAATTCCAGCACTATATCTATTATACAACCTAACTACACCACTGAAAACTCTGGAAATGAAGTAGGAAGTTATCTTGCATTCTGTTCTGTCTTTGTCAAGCATTCCTGGATAAATCTTTTGATAAAAAATGATGTCTCATGTTATTCCCTCCATCGTGCTTTTGCTCTCTCTTACATGTGGGTTCTGATCTCTTTCCCATGCTCTTTGATGATAGAAGTTCTGCTCTTAGCTGGGGGGCTCTGCTTAATCTATAACCTATAACCATCAATCAGCTGTTAGTACTAGGTGCATGTACCATACAAGTAGAAAGACTCTCCTAGCTGGGTTCAGGGAAGCATCTGGCACTTCTGGCTATTTAAGTTGGGCTTGTAACACAGAACTAGTCTGGCTCTGAATGTGAGGACATCTCTTGATGCAGCAGAATATCCTGGGTTAACCAGCACACTTTTTATTTGGGCTCCAAAGGCACTAGCAAGTGTCTACAATAGTCTATTATCAGTTCTATCTACCTCCTTCAATCCTTTTCTTCAATCTATCCTGAATGTAGATCTGATTCTGATTCCCTACAGGTGCCTTAGCATAGCCTTTCCAGCATCAAGGTTTTCTTACCCTTCTAATCGGTTCTTGATACTGCCCTTGATATTCGACTTCCTTCTATAGAGATCTGATGATTCATTTAAAAACAAACACTCGCTCTGTGCCGATCACTCCTTCACTCATAACATGTCAATGGTCTCACAGTGGTGACCCTGTGAAAACTGAAATCTCGAGTCTGGTATTTCAACTGCTTAACAGTAGTTCCAATCTGCTTTTCTACCCTTGCTTCACACTCCTCTCCAGCATGTATTCTAGAGCTCAAATAAACTTCTTATCCCTTGAACTAATTTTTTAATCTTCTCTGTCTATGTCTTTACTCATGCTATTCCTTTTTCTTGGAATGCCTTCTTTCTTCAATTCTGTGTTTTGAAAGCCTATTTTCTCTTTTGTACTAAATTCAAATGTCATCTCTTTCACAAAGCCTTCCCTGATCTTTCTCTTTCCCAACTCAAAAAAGAAAACCCAGTAATGCAGGCTAGAGTGTTTTTTTTTTCTTTACAATAAGTTAATATCCCCTGATAATTAAACAATTATTTTAACAAAATATAAAAATAATTTAAAATTCCATTTTAATATTTGGTCAACAATTACAGAATGTGAAAACAGGAGACTAATTATTTGTTTCATGGAATTTCCAGTAAATTCTTATTATAATGCTTCTGAAAATATGACCAGAAATATAATATTTACCTTCATAATAAAAAAGAATACACTTTAAAAACATATTATATGTGTTATAGCAAATAGTCAAAGATTTATACAAGGAGAGAACAAAGGAAAAATTAGTGAATAAAGTTTTCTGTTTCTATTTCACCTCCAACTTCACACCACTCCTAGGGTACAACTAACTACAGCAAGTGTCCCTCATTCCTACACTCTTGGAAAAAGAGGGTACCACACAAGAAGGTAGCTAGGGGAAGAAGCAGCAGCTCTATAATTTTTTATCATAAGAAATAAAAGACCTGAAGCTAAAATCCAGAAAATTAGACCATAACACCTTCTGAAACATAAAAAGCAGTATGGCTGACCTTTAATAATAGTCATTTATGGAGTGTTATGAAGGCATTAAAACTTCTTAGATAAAGACACAAAGTCACACCCACACCTGTCCAAATAATAAGCTAATTTGCTTGAAGCTTAATGAGAGAATTATTAATCAATATTTGTGTAATTCTTTACTATTTTAACAGTGATTGGCATTTGGTCTTTAGTTGTTACATATGATAACACACATCTGTATACAGATATGTGTACACTATATGTGTACCTATATTAATAGAGAAAGTCAGTGGGGGATAGAGGATAGACAAAACCTCAAAATCAGGGAAACTGAGGTTCAAGTCCTGCCTTTGGCACTTACTGGCTATGTGACACTGGGCAAGTCACTTAACCTCAGTGCCTGGGCAGCTCTTTAAGACTATGTTGAATAGAAGATGCTTCTGATCTGTATTAATCAAAGGAGTTTCCTCATCAAGGAGGAAATCACAGCTAAGGTTCCAGGAGAATATTCAAGAATTTGTTCTTTGAGTCATGCTTGTATGAATAATGATTTAAATGTCAACCCATACGATTATCACTTTTAAAGCACTTGGCTCAGTGCTGGGCACATAGCAGGTGATTTATAAATGCGTATTCCTCCTTGCCTCCCCTCCCTGGTATCCCATAGGCATATCAAACTCGGCCTCTTAAACCTAACTCACCTATCCTCCTACCTTCCTTTTTTTTTTTTTTTGTGAGGGCACAACTCTTAGTTACCCAGGTTCATAATTTTGGTTTCATCTTTGATTCTTTCCTTTCTCGTTTCTCTTTCAATTTTTGCATTTGTGTTCCCAGGGGCTCAGTTTCTTAATTCCCAGATGCCATCAGTAGCCAAGTCAATTCTACCCATAACATTGCTTCCATCTGCTCTACACTCACGTGATCACTACCCTAACTCAGGCCCTCATCATCAGTTTCTTTGCATTTGGTCTCCTCTCTACAATTCTTCCTCCCCATGGGAATGAACATGGGACCCGTCTCTCTAATTAACTCCACTTATCCAAACAGTTACCAAATCTTATAATTTTGTTCTCTACTAAAACTCTTGCATACGAACCCTTCATGCCACTGACAGAGTCACCACCTTTTCACCCTTGATTATTGTAGCAACTTTTGTACTGACCCTCCTGCCTCAAATCTCTCCCCCATCCAAACCTTCCTCCAAAATGATTACCCTATTCAGTAAACAATGGCTCTCTATTAGGACTAAAATCAAACAAAAGCTCTTCTGTCATGTCAAGTCCTTCACAATGTGGCCCCTCTCTATCTTTCCAGTCTTTTAACTCACCACTCTATGGTCTAGCTAGCATATTTGTCTACTTGCTGTTCCTCAGCCACGATGCCCTCATGCATTGTGCTAAGCCCTGGGAAAACAAAGAAAAATAAAAACAAAGTCCTTGAAGAGCTCCCACTGCAATTGGGGAGACAATATGAAAATAACGACACAAGTATAAGGGATTGGCCTGAGTCAGACTCCGTCTTGGACACTAGAAGGTATTCTCAGAGGGATGTCACTGGGGTTAGGAGTGGAGGGGAGAGAAGAAGGTAGGATTTGAGCTGATTCTCTGAGGAAAGCAGGGAAGCTGGGAGGCAGAGCTGAGAGAGGAGATCATTCAGGTGAGGGGCAGCCAGTGCAGCGGCAAAGATGGAGTGTGAAGGGGATGGCAAGTAGGCTGATGTAGCTGGATTGTTGAAGGCATGGAAGTGGGTAGAGTGTGATAAGGCTGGAAAGGCAGTAATGGACTTTAGATCTGAGCCTGGACGTAATAGAAAGTCCCCGGAGTTATATGAGTAAAAGGGTTGACATAACCACACCTATGCTAGAACAAAATAATTTTGTCAGCTAAATGGAGGATGGATTAGAGGAGGGACAGACAAGGCAGGGAGATCAACTAGAAAGTTCTTATAATACAGATGTGAGGTGATGAGGCCCTGCTTTAGGGTTTTCTCTGTGAGTAGAGAAAAGAGGACATTTAAGAGAGATAATGTGAAGATAGAGACAAGATTTCACAATAGAATGTGTTCCATCCACTGTATTTATCTTGTATGTACAAATTTATGCATATGTTGTCTCCCCCATATGAATATAACCTCCTTGAGGGCAGGGACTGTTTTTGTCTTTTTTTTTTTTTAAATTTCCAATGCTTAGCACAATACTTGGCACATGGTAAGTACTTAATAAAAACTTGTTGATTAATTATTGCTTTAACTATTGTAGGAAGTAAGAAAGGGGCCATATACAACTGTAGAACTAACTTTTAGTTTGACCCTCCTGCTGAGGATACTTTATGGGAATTTATCCAAATGTTATTCTTTATTTTTCCCAAAGTTAACTACAAAAGTGAGCTCTTGCTAGAGTAAATGACTAAAAGATGCATTCAGGGTCAATACCATTTTGATCCTAGAAAAGATATAGCAGGGAATAAGAAAAACTGAAGAGAATGTGGATCATGAGTGGACTGGGGAGAAAAGAGATCTCCGGCATCACTGACCTCCTGTAAAAGCCAAAGCTTCAAAGAAGTGTCCAGAAAAAGAACTATAAATAAAATGATATATTCCAAAATACACAAGATTTCAAGAAGGTTTTGTGTATGTGAATTGGACCTTTAGCAAAATAATTTCTTCCATTTCACACACAAACTTTTCTATATAAAAACATCCCTAAAAAAGAACAAATTGAAGAACAAAGTCAAATACTCAAATGTCTGTATTGGGAATACCACCAATGATATATATCAAAGCCTGCCCATCTTGTTCCATTCTTGTTCATATCCTCCCATATGTTCACTACATGGGAGTCTATATAGAAATCTTGACTATTTTGGAATACAGCATTTTATTTATGGTTCTTTTCTGGAAGCTTTTAATGTTTCAATAAAACTAGAAGCTTTTTTTTTAAACTAAAAGAATAGATAAATTATTAGCTAAACTGATTTTTTAAAAAAAGAGCTGCAACTAAGCAAAATCATTCCAAGGGCATTTAGGGATATAAATGGAAGGAGGTCAGCAACAGAAGAAAAATGGAAAAGATGTGCAAAAATTGATGTAGCAAACTGTTTAATGAATTTTTTTTTCAAGCATTGTGGTTAGTTTTTTTTTATCTGTTGTTTTTCTAGTGTGGATTTTTTTTTAGTTGCATAATCAATTCAATGATCTGTTCTTTCTTTTGTTGATAAAAATATCTAGTGATACATAAAATTTTTCCTAAGGACTATTTTGGTTATATTACAAAAGAGCTGGTGTACTGTCTAATTATTATAATTTTCTTTGATGAAATTATCTATTATTTCTATGATTTGTTCTTCACCTTATCAATTCTTTAGGATTACATTATTTAGTCTTGTCTAAATTGGAATTTTGACTTCCAAGGCCTTGTATTGATTATAATTTTTACTGTTTTAGTCAGTAAAGATTCTGTTTAATATATTTTGACTTTTATGCATTTGTATATGAGGATTTTATGTACAAGCACAAATTTAACTTTTGTAAAGTGTCATGCACAGCTGAGAATATATATGCTTCTTTCCATTGCCTTTCAGTAAATGGCAGAAACTTATCATATATACTCTTCTAAAACTGTATTCAAGTCTTTAATTTCTTCCTGGTTTACATTTTGTTAGATTTGTCTAAGTCTAAAAGAGGCTCATTGAGTTCCCCAACTATCATAATTTTTGCTGTTTTTTATTTCTCTCTAGGTAGTATAGTGGATAGAGTGCTGGGCCTGGAGTTAGGAAGATGCATCTTCCTGAGTACAACTTACTAGCTGTGTGACCCTGGGCAAGTCACTTAACCCTGTTGGTTTCAGTTTCTCATCTATAAAATGAGCTGGAGAAGGAAATAACAAACCACTCCAGTATCTTTGCAAAGAAAACCCCAAATGGGGTCACGAAGAGTTGGACAGGACTCAAGCAACTGAATGACAACAACAAATGATTCAATTATCTTCTTTAGTATTTAGATACTATACCATTCAGTTCAAATATATTAAGTAATGATATCATTTTCTTGTCTATAACACTGTTTAAGCATTATGTTGTTTCCCTATTTACTTCTTCTTCTTCTTCTTTTTTTTTTTTTTGGTGAGGCAGTTGGGGTTAAGTGACTTGCCCAGATTCAGACAGCTAGTGAGTATTGTGTGTCTGAGGTGGGATTTGAACTCAGGTTCTCCTGATTCCAGGGCCAGTGTTCTATGTGCCCCCTCCTGCTTACTTCTTTTAACCAGGTCTATTTTTATTGCTTCATAATCAGATTATTGCCAACTCTGATTTTTTCAGTCTACCTGAATACTGAATTCTGCTCCAATCTTTCATTTTGATTCTGTGTGGATCTATTTCAAGTGCGTCTCTTATAAACAACATGCTGTTGGATTCTGCTTTCTAATTCATTCTGTTGTCTTCTTTTGAGTGAGCTCATTCTACTGATGTTTATGTTTATAACTACTATGTATTTTCCTCAATCACATCCTCTCATATTTTTTCCTCTCTTTGCCCTTGGGCCTATTTTTTACAAAGAATTTGGTGGTGAAAGAGAAGGAATCGACACTACAATCCATAACTGAAATGAGCTCTTTCCAATTGGTACTTCTCTTTCTTTTGCCTAAATTCTGATCAATAGTTCTTATTTATATTTTCTTTCCTTTTACTCTCCCAATAAGGATCCACCCTATGAAGTTGAAATTTGTTTTGTCTGTGACCAATTCCCTTTCTGACTTTCTCCCTTCCCTTCTCCCTGTCCCAGACGTTTTACTGTTGAATTTACTACATTTTTACACCAAACTCTATGTGTGTATGTGTGCATTCAACCCTTCTTTGACCAGTTTAGATAAGAGTGAGGTTCATGTGATGCCTGTTCCTCCTACATCATCCTCCAGTTTTGTGTATTCTTCATCTTGTAGACCCCAATCATGAGAAATAGTAAGCTCTAACTTTTTCCCTCTCATTTTTTTCCTCAGTGTGGCACCTTTTCCCTCCCCTATCTTTGCACTCTTAAGATCTTTGATACAGATTAATACAACCCTTAAGCCTTTCGTCCTACTTAAATCAAATGAAAAAATTATAGCTGCTCCAAAAACTGTGATTCTTATCATCCCCTTTTACCCTCTTTTCTTCCTTTCTGCCACCATCACTCCAGAAGGAGAAGGGAGAGCACATGATTGCAAGCTATTTTGTATTTTTGTTCCATGGGTTGTCATGGTTAAAAAAAAAAATCATTACCAAGTTGCCAGTCTACTAGAGATAAGGTTCTCTGTATTTAGCAGGGCTGCTCCCCAGAATGCAGACTAGATTTGTTGCTTGGAAGACCCTCAAAGTACTATGCTTCCAGCATAGTAGAATTTAAAATAGTAAAAGTACTAGGCTAAGATACATTAAAGCTAAACCAGTTCAGTTATTTCTATAATGGCAAGTTAAATGTTTCTTGACCAAATTAAAGAATTCTCTCTTAAAATATTTTATCTTCATTATTACATTGTAAAATTTCTTTAACACCAGAACCACACCTTATTCATCTTTGAATCTTCCAGCATCTATGTATCTTATATATAATAGATAATTAGTAAAGGTTTGATGAATTCAATTACATCTACTTTTTCTGTGTGGAAAGTTCTTGTCTTTTAAAAGTTATCATCTCTTGCTGTATCTAATTATCCTATCATGGCTTTTTATTTTTTTATACTAAAAGAAGGGGGGAAGCACTGCTTTTAAAAAAAAATAAAAGGTTTTGATGCTATTGATTCACTATCAGTAAAATTTATACTTATGAGCTGTTTTTCCTGAATTTGTGATGGTCTGAATTAAGTCAGTTCATCATTTGGTTCCCAGGGCAAATACTATTAAGACTGATCACCAATGATGTCATCATGAGGCAGAACATCTGTGAAGCTAAAAGAATACAGAGGGGTTGAATTTGTAGCTTTAGTCTAACTAGCACCATGTTCTAATAATCTAGGTTAACTAGTTTAAACCCTTCAATGCTATTCTTTGTACTGTTTTTATCTAAAAATCACTATCCTATTTATTTCCACTGTGAACCCTTTTCTCAGTTTTTATTTTTATTCCCTTGTAGACATTAATCAATAGAGCATACTAATCATTGATGAATAAAATATTTTTAAAAACCTCTCCTAATCTTCATAATAATAGTAAAATATATTTATATTACATCCCACATTTTGCTAGATGTGTTTCTCACATGAGCTCTTTGCAAGTATTAAAAGCTTTAGTTTTCAGATAAAGGAACTGAAATTTAGTGCAGTTGTTATTTGACCAATACAGTCACAAAACTGGTAAGTATTGGAGCTAGGACTTGAACTCAGATCTATCTTCTAACTACAAGTCCAGTTCTCTTACATTACACCATGCCATACATATCTGGATAAAGCAATTGCCTATCTCTCTCTCTCTCTTTTTTTTGGGGGGGGGGCTAGGCAATGGGGTTTAGTGATCTACCCAGGGTCACCCAGCTAGCGTCAAGTGTCTGAGGTTGGATTTGAACTCAGGTCCTCTGACTCCAGGGCTGGTGCTCTATCCACTGTGCCTAAGCCCATTTTCTATTATTCGGTAATTAATTGTTAGAGAGAACGGGATAAGATAAAATTGGCTTTAATTGATGTTAGATGTCAATTAGATATAAAGAACTTTTCTGGGAAAATAATTGAATAATGGGACAAAATAACAAAGGGAGTTGTGCAATCTCTATATATGGAGGTATGATGCTTTAATTCAATTCAACAAATACTTATTAAGCATCTAGTATGGGGTACAATGGAAAGAGCACACTGGATTTAGTAAGAAGACCTATGTTCAAATCCCTGCTCTGCCACTTACTACCCGTGTCACCTTGGACAAATGACCTTACTTCTCTGAGCCTCAGTTTCTTCATCTGTAAAATGAGAGAACTGGATTAGCTGATTTTTGAAGATTTTTCCAGCCCAAGTCTCTCTAATTCTTAAAAAAACCCTCACCAAATCCTGCTATTACCTCTAGTTATAATCTTTCCTTTTCTGAAATAAACTCTTGGAAAAAACTATCTCCAATCATAGCATCATAGATTTAAGCTGGAAGGGGCCTTAGAGATTATTAAGTCTAACTTTTTCATTTTCCTCAGGGGAGGAAACTGAGGCCCACTGCGAAGCTAAGTCATTTGTCCCAGGTCACTAAGGTAGTTTCTGAAGCAGAATTTGAACACAGATCTTCTTGACTCCAACTCTAGCACTCTGCTGCACCACGCTTGCCTCTCTATTGTTATATCCATTTCCTTTCCTTTCATTCACTTCACAAATGTTTGTAATCTGGCTTCCAACCTCATCACTCAATTGAAACTGTTCTCTCCAAAGTTATCAATGACTACTTAGTTTCCAAAGCTTAAGTCCTTTTCTTAATATTCTTCTTGGCTTCTCTTCAACTTCTGACATTGTTGACCACTGTTTCTTCCTGGATAGTCTCTCCTCTCTGGGATTTGGTGTCACTGCTGTAACACTGGCCGGTGAAGGCCTTGTCCTTATGAGTATGTGCAGCATGTTCTGCCTGATGCAGTCGCCGTGTGGACTTAAACATGCGGAGGTATGACTGTAAGTCTGCTAAGAGTCTTTCTGATTGACTGCTGAGCTGGAAATTGTGCATTCAGAAGACACTAGCCAGACAAAGTGTGACATACCATGAGCCGCTGATGGGGGGAGGCATCACACCCTTTGTATGAATACAGATTGGTTCTTTGCCACTCTGCACTTTGTCTCACCTGCTTTTATGTAGAGTATTGAAAATAGCCACAGCACTGTATACAGTACTTCAAAAAGTAGGAATGGAAAGATACTTAAAGAAAGAAGAACCAGAGTCTGTGTTAGATTTTGTAGTCAGCCAAGAAGGAGAAGAGCAAAGTCCAAAGTGACTTGTTTGACCACAGATCCAAAGAAGACAAAAAGGAGTAATAGCGACTGTCACATTTGGAAGTGAACTTGATTGGGCAAACTGGCTGTGGGATATGATGAAGAGGGAAGGGTAAAAAAATGATACCAAAAATCAGAGAAACCAGGGAAGACTTATATAAACTGATGAAAAGTGAAATGAGCAGAACCAGGAGAATAGTTCAGACTATTGTAAATGTGACATAAAACAACCTGAAAGCCTTAACAACTCTAATCAATGTAACTATCAATCATGACTTTGGAATATTGATAAGAATCATATTTTCTACCTCTTACAGAAAGCTACGGACTAGAGATATAGTATAAAACATACAATTTCTTTTTTTTAATCCTCATTTGATTTTTTAACTGAGAAGCAATTATTTTCTCTCTTTCTCACTCCACACCCAAATTGAAACAGAATTTCAGAAATAGTTAACGTGAACTGATATGCCTGCTTATGCTAAAATGGTGAAGAGCAAAGTTCTAAGCTACCTGTTGATCAAGAATAGACTAAAGGCAGCCAAAAGGGAGAAAATAATTTCAATAGTCATTAGGGATGAAGGCCTATACAAATATATTACAAAGGAGAGTTAATTTTTTTTTTTGTGGGGGATGGGGAGAGTGATGGGTTAGTGATACTGGTGTGACGAAAAGAAAGAAGAGAGCATCAATGAACCATTTTAAAATGCATGTAAGTGAACAGAAGGAAGTTCAAAGGGAAACAAACATGCCAGCTTTGAAATTAATATGCTAAATTTCATATATAGTCTATCTTGAACTTTCATGGAGGAAACGTTCCTAGCAAATGGTGTAAAAGTAAAAAACATAAATGGTGATACACTGAGCCTATGGGAAATAGGGGGTTAGGTTCCTGCAACCACCAAAAACTGTAATCTTTTGCTACAGATTGTTGAAAATACACTTTTCTTTAAACAGTTCTTTATAACAAAACATTACATCTGATAATATACACCTTTTTATAGTAATCATGATGTAACCTAAAAAATGCAGTACATAAAATAAAATTGATAACATGCAAAACATTTTTATTGCTAGTAATTCCCTAGAATTCTGTGACATTTTGTGCTAACATCTTAATTAAAAAACAAAATAAAACATTAATTTCAGACAATATTTACTTTTCATAACACATGAAATCTATAGTACCATAAATATTGTACAGCAAAGAAAAAACACTGATTTCAGACATTTATTTTTCATAACACATGAAATCTACAGTACCATAAATACTGTATAGCAAAGAAAATTCTTAAAATGAAAACATTTTTTAACCTGAATCTTACCTTCTACTGCATCACATGGTAGTGTGAGGGTGTTGTACTGTACACTATACTGCTGTAAACCTCTATACTTTGGCCACCCTTTTCAAAATAAAGGGAGAGGTTGATGGGACTTTAGTTGCTGGTGTAAGAAGATGCCAAGACTGGTAAGGTCTTAATATCACCTCTGACACTCTGTCCTTCATTGCTGGTGTATGGTGTTGGGAGATTGTGAAGGGCACACCAGATCAAAATAATCCATCAGTGATGTCTGCTTCATGTGCTGTTTGAGATCCTTAAGGGTCTCAGAGTATGGGAGCACAGCAGAGGCAAGGTGACATTTAACCTTGAGGCTGCAATGGATGATGGAATCAGCAGCCTTGATGTCTCTAGCCAGATGGTTGATTAGGCTGACAAGGGCTGCCAACATTCTGACATGAAGTTTATCTAATGCCTTATTTTCTCACTAAGCTGCATCACTGACTTTCTTGCTTGTGCTTAGAGCTCAAAGGACTTGTACTAAGTTTTGGGGGCATAACTGCAACACAAAACTTGAGTTTTAAAGGCAAACAATGAAAATATGCAATGACTGTACAGGGAGCTCTTTTACTCTACAATGATAGGGTGAACGAGACCAGTGCAGCACTTAGTAGGATACCAGCCATTCCACAAACCTGTGGATATCACACATCTCATTTTTTTCTCTATTGCACACAGCTGCAACTATGCATGATTGCCAATGTGAAAGTGAAAGTAAGGTTAATAATAAAATTACTCAAATGCTTGAAGAAATAAAAGCTAAATGTAACAATGTTAAGGATTGACTGTACTTAAAAAAAAAAAGGCAAGTGAAATGGCCCAATTCATTTAGAGAGCAATTTCGAACTACGCAAAGCAAAGGACTAAAATATCCAAACCCTTTGATTCAGAGATTCCACTGTTAGGCATATAACCCAAGGAAATTAACAAGAAGAAAAACCCCATATACAGCAACATATCAACAGCAGCATTTCTTGTAGTGGTAAAGAACTAGAAACAAAGCAGATGTCCATATACAGGGAAATGGCTAAACACTGTAGCTCATGAATGTAATGAGCAATATTATTGTTCTGTACAGATGATGAATACAGAGGATAGGAACACTGATATGAACTGAAGCACAGCAAACAGAACCAGGAACAATCACAATGCAAACAGAAAAAACAACACAATTGAAACTGAATGCTGTGAAATTATAAGGACTAAGATTCACAATGAAGAAGAGCTATGAGACGATACTTTTTTCTGTGCAGAGGCAGAAAATGACAGATAACGTTATACATTTTTTGCCCAACTATTTTATTCCTTTCTTTTAAAAAATGTATGATAAAGTATGTTCCTCTGGGAGTACTATAGTGGGAAATGTTGGTGATATAAAAACAAAGTGTGTCAATCAATAAAATTTATTTTAAAATAACAAAAAAAAGAGAGAGGGAAAACTGTGAAAGACATTGCTGAGAGAGTTAATAGAACTTACCAGTTGATTATGTGGAGGATGACGGAGGGAAAAATAAAAAATAAGGACAAAATCAGAGAAATCAGGACAACTTATATGAACTGATACAAAGTGAAGTGGATAGAACTAAGAGAACAAATTATATAATGACTATAATAATGTAAAGTAACTTTGGTCAATGTTCTAATTATGACTTCAGAAAACTGAAGAGGAATCATTCATCCTATCTTTCAGCAGAGAGGCTATAGACTAGAGATGCAGAATAACATGCATTTTTAGATATGGACAATGTGTGTTACAACTGAGTATTTCTATTTTAGGTGGGGAGAGAAGAAAATTGTTGGGTAGTAATAGTAATGCAAAAGAAAACGAAAAAGAATATGGATTTTATAAAAAAAGAAAAGAGAATAAATGACATATTAAAGAAATACAAAGAGCAAAAAAAATTCTGAAAGGGGCACGCACTAGCAGTGCAGTTTTATTATTATAATGTTAAATTTAAAATACACTAAAAAACAAATTGTATGTAATGAAGGTTTGTAGTTTAATACACCATTTTCCTTTTCTTTTCTTTGCATATTGAAATCATGCATGCATCATGCAAATTGATGTTTAAGTTCATAATAAAAGAAAGGTTAAAAAAATAAACAGAAATAAAGAATGTTAGTATTTTGAGCCTATGTGACTGAGAGGACAGTGGTGCCATTAGTAGGAAGAGGGAATTTGGAAGGAGAAGAAAATTTCAGTCGGAAGATGAATGTTTGAAATGTCAATGGGATATGTAGGAGGACACATCTAGCAGGAAGGTGGAAACAGGATTAGAGATCAAGAGACAAATTGGCACTGGGTATGTTGATGTGAGAGTCAACTATATAGAGTGATAACTGAAGCTATGGAAATAGATTAGCTAGCCAGGCCCAAAGGTGCAGGGAGACAAGATAACTGAGATGACAGCGTTAGGACATCAGGAGGAATAGGAAACAGTGAAGAACCAGGAGACAGCAGTGTTGTGGAATCCAGCGGAAGAGAGACGATGATCAAGGAGAAAGTGGTCCGCAGTGCCAAATACCGCAAAAAGGTCAGAGAAGATGGCATGAGAAATGATCACTGGATTCAGCAATTAAGAAAGATGCCATTGTTGAATCTGAAATGAGAAGCTTCTGTAGAATAGTGGGGAAAGAAGCCAGATCGCAGAAGGTTGATAAATGAGTGGGCGGTGAAGTTTGGCAGTGAAAAGAAGGAGAGAAAAGATGACAGCTTGAGAAGATGAGGATCAGGGGAAGGCTTTGGTCTCTTCAAGGAAAGGGGAGACTACTATAGCTATTATAGATTTGTTGAATCTCTTGAAACATGTTTTTCCTCAGCAGTATCCAGCCTGTCCTCAGTGGCGCCACTTCTCTACGTCAGGCACCCAATACCGTTCTGCTCTCTAATCGCCTCTCCATCACTCTAACTGTAAAGGATTTCCTATCAATTATTTACATTTGTCTCCAGTGGTACAAGTTTATCCTTCTACATACACCTTTCTTGATTTGCCCATCACTTCATATTCAGAAATTTATTCTAACAATGTTATTTAATTGAAATCTAGACATCTGTAACAACGAACAGGTATCTTGCATGTCTAATAAATTCCTGGAGGACAAGAACAGGTATAGGGAGGTCTTGGGGAGGAACTTCCACTACCAATGCAGACTGGCACCTTCTCTGCCTCCTAAGAGCGTCTTAGAGAGTTGCCCAAGAAGTTCAGTAATTTGCTTAGGGTCACAAAGTAAGTTTATGTCAGAGATGGGACTTGAACCCAGGTCTTCCCAGCTCTGAGAGCAGTACTTTCTCCATACTAACTCTCATGGACAATGGCCATATCTACATCATTTTTTCTTTGTGTTCCCTAACACAAAGCCCAATAAATATTTTTTGGTCATAAGATCAAAAATGAAACTCATTGACATTGTATTCTGCACATAGTTTGCCTCAATACTATTCACTGTGACACAACTGTAAAAAGTATCTGACTGTATTACTTCAGCCAATATTGCCAATGGTTACCCCAAAAATATTAAAACCTAAAACTTTAATTTTTCTTTTAAATATCATGTGTCTTAATTGGTCCTGGTTCTTGTGTAGCTTATGAATTTTGTTTATGCCTTTCCTATTATGAAGGGTGTAGCATTTTCTAAAATGTTTTTATTTATTTATCTATCTATTTATTTATGTATGTATTTATTTATTTATTTTTTACTTTTAGGCAATTGGGGTTAAGTGACTTGCCCAGGGTCACATGGCTAGTAAGTGTCAAGTGTTTGGTCTGAGGCCAGACTTGAATTCAGGTCCTCCTGACTTCAGGGCCAGTGCTCTATCCACTGTGCCACCTAGCTGCCCCTAGCATTTTCTATAATGAATTTGTTATATTAGTTTCTGATTGAATTAGAATGTCAAGGTAGACAAAAAGGGCAGAATAGTATGAGAATCATACTCAGTAGAAAGACAGATGATATTAAGGTACAAAAACCTAAATATATGTTTACCTTAAAATATTTTTCACGCAAAAATCTGTATTACATGATTAACTTAAAATATTTGTTTCATTAAAAATACTTGAACCATCTCATTTTACAGATATTAACTACAGTATATCATCTATGACTTTAAAGGCATTCTGAATGGCATAAACACCATATTGTTTTAATGTCTGTTAGCTGGTGAGATATTCTTTCTATAAATATTATGAAAATTTTAAAAATTTAACCTCTTTCAAAGACTACAGATTCTGATAGCATTTTTCATTTTTAAAAGTAATTTTAATTTTAAAATTTTAAATTAATTTTAATTTACTTTCTTTAATTTTATAAAATAATACAATATTTTAGCATCTTTTAGGATATCAGAATTATAGAATTTAGGTCTGGACAGAACACCAGTTCTAAGCCATATCGGACAAAAGAACCTCCCGCCCCCACACCTGCTACAATAACATCCAACAAGAACTCATTCAAGTCTTTGCTTGAAGACTTCCATTCCATTCCACTTTGAGATTGCTTTATACGTGAGGAAGTTATCCTTATATAAGCCTAAATTTGCTTCTTTGGCACTTTCACTTAGAGGTCCTAGGTATGCTTTTGGGGTGAAGCAAAATGTCAAATCTTCTTCCACACACCTTTCAAGTATGCAAAGACAGTTATCATATTCCCTTGTTTTTTTCCTTCAGTTACTTCACAAGTTACTTCAACTTATATTTGTGTCACCTCAATTTTAGATAATTATTTTTATTTTAAGCAAAATACTGATTATATTGATTATAAAAGACAGGCAAAGTTATGGAACTTTAAGTCATCGTATGTCTTTCTCAATCATATAAAAGCAATAGTTTAGAACTTTATGCACCATAATCTTGTAGAACTTGTTAATATATGTCTTAGTAACTTATAACTACTTACACTAACCAGAGAAACTGGAAAAATTGCTTTTTCACTCACAGAATTCTTCATATTGTAAATAAACCTAATTTCCAACTATTTATGGATTCTGATGTTTTTATTTAGTGAGACCTTTGGGAATATAGAGACTCCTAGTATAGTACAAACACACACACACACACACACACACATATACTACAGTCATTTATAAGTGCAATATTTATGTAAGTGCAACTTAAATTATTTTAAAAGATTTTTGGGGGTAAGATAAAGTATAATATCTGCGACATTAGGCATCCTCTAATCTACTGAATAACATAGCTGTTTTAGTAAAATTGAATTTAGTTCAATTGAATGAACCTTTGCTGTGTACACAGAAATGTGTCAGATATTAGAAGAGTTTAGATAAAACACAGTCCTTGTATAAAAAAGTAACTGGAAAAGTTTGAAGGAATTTTATCTTAATAAGAGATATTAAAAATAGGAATAAATTGGATAGTTGATTCTTAGCATATTTATGATGTAACATTAAGATAGTTTAGATGAGTGGTATTTCAGCTATAAAAGACATACAAACTTTATTTTAATAAGAATCCCAAAGAAACTGAGTATTTCTGAGCACAAAAAAACTTGTCACTGTTAGAATTGATGAAATATAAAGAATATCTGGCAAAATACATTTTAATAGCTACTGAAGTAGCATCTTTTATTGTTTATTCCTACTAAAACTAGTAATTTTAAACTAGAACTATGCAAAATTTAATATTTTGGATTACATTTTAAAAAGATAAAAGAGTGCTATATAAAATATGTATTCTTTAAATGACATAAAGTTGAGGAAAATAGGAAATACCAATTACTTTCTTGTAAATTAAGATAAGTTGTTTCAGTCACGTCTGACTATTTGTGACCCCATTTGGGCTTTTCTGGGCAAAGATACTGCCATTTCCTTCTCCATTTTACAGATGAGGAAATAAAACCCAGGGTCACATAGGGAGTAAGTGTCTGAGGCCAGATTTGAATTCAAGATGAGTCTTCTGACTTCAGGCCCTGAACTCTATCCACTATGCCACCCAGCTGCCCCAATTTAATCATACATTATATACTAAAGAATTCAATGATTTGAGGCCTTAGAGTGCAGCATGCAGTGCATTATTAGATAAGCAATCATCAGCAATACCTCAAAAAGTAAATCCATATAAAAAATGAAGTATTAGTTGAAAACTTAAAATGTCACCCCAACTCCCAGACTTGTTTTACTAGGTGGTTTCCTCAGAAATCAAAGCTTTCTCTGTCTAGTCTGCATTTATATTTAGTCTGGATAAAGTAATCTCTCTTTTGATCTTCGTTTTGCCATACACTATAAATTCTTTATAAAGCTTTAACATAACTTTAGTTTCATAAATCGTGGATCATTTTGTAATAGCAAACCGCTTATTTGAAAATTGCCTTAAAAACAAACAATGTGTCTACAAAGGACCGAACTGAATATTGTGACTCTTCATATGTGTTTCTTTTGTTTCAATTATTTACCTCTTGTGAAATCTGTGTTACTTGTTCCTTTTGATGTTCCAGGTCTTTTACAAACAACGAGTTCTGCTTTTCTAACTGAAGTAGTCTTCTTGCCAAGTGAACACTGTGCCAATTAAATGAAAAAAATTAATGCTCACAAACTGAAATGTCATCCAAAACATGCAAATGCATTTATACTACTTTAAAATTTTTATCATAGTTTCTTCTGATGATTAAATATTCACAGAAAAGTCAATGAATTATATTTGTAACAGTCTAAGACCCCATACCAACTCTCAGAATTTTGAAGTAAGAATGTTAAGATTCCCATATAATGCTACTATGATATATTGATTACTATAGTAGTTGTTTTTATCCTATGTAAAATGCATGTGCTATGTAATGCTATCAAAAAGCTTCAAATGACCCTGTTGGTTATTTGCAGAAGCATTTTTCCTCCTTCTATGAACATTTTATAATTAAAAATTAATCAGACTATCATTTGTGATGAATCAACTTATTACAAATGACATCTGTTGATTTAATAATAACTAGTGTGTGTATATATATATTAAGATTCACAAAGCTGTGTTTTAGTAAGATTTCTTTGGAAGTGATATGTAAGGTGGATTGGAAAAAAAGGAGTAATTTGAAAGCAGGGAAAAAAGTTAGCAATCTACTGAATTAGTCTGGTTGGGTGTAACGTAAGTTTTTCAATTGGTATTTCATTTTTCTGTGTTCCTAAATTCTGGGCAGTTCTCTTATGGCATTAGTGTTCAGATTTTGTCATGCCATGTTCTTCTGGGAGACATATACATTCAGTTGCCAATGCTATTTTAACCTCCAAAATGCTTCTCATATCTGTTCCCTCCTTTCCATTCCTACTGCCACTATCGTAGTTCAGCCCTATGGAACACCCCAAGGCTTCAGACTCCAAGACACAGTGGTTAAATTTAACAATTCAATTCAGAAATAACAACTTCCGCAAATGACTAGGAGAAAGACCTTCAAACACAAAGGAAATGAAATCAAGAAATTAAAAAACAAGACTATTCTGCACCCATCAGAAAAAAATAGGAGGTAATGGAATATTGAGTTCTGAAGAGCAACGGAGCTCAGGATGCAGCTCAAGGTGACCAGTCCTACAAATCTGAGCTTAACCATAAATGAAAAAACATAGACATTCAATAATAAAGACATGCTTAAAACTTTCTTAGACCAGAAATCAGACTTGAAGAGACAATTTGCTTCTTGAATACCCTGGACAATGGAAAGGCAGGAGGTGTTCCAGCACCAGGGATAACAAGAATAACAGAGTGCCAGCAGAGAGATCAGTAAGAGACTTTTTATCTAAATGTACACAAGGAGACAGGGGTGAAGGAGGAAGTCCATGGAAGCAATACTGAAGAGGTGAGCCTGGAGCATTAGAGACAGAACCTGCTAATGCTCTGCTCATGGGTGAATCAAAAATTTTTTTTGGGGGGGATTATAATACAAAATGGGAGAGTACATGTGGGGAAAAGGAGGACAGAAGGGACTGTGTGGAGGGCTAGCAATGAAGGGAAGGTGACCTCTGTGGTCTTTCAGGAAGAGAAAAGTTGCAGAGAAGGTGGTGAAGAGGAGGGAAGAGGATTGAAAAGGTAGGGAAATAAAGGAGGTCTTGCTTTGGTGGTGGAAGGGAATTTCACTGATGAATGTTCCTAAAGGAGATGGTCTGTGAAGGGACATGGGGACCTTGTAGTGGATGTGGTCTGGGGTATTTGGTGCTTGACTAGACCACTAATCTCACTGCTGGATGAGGGGAACTGGAATTTCTGGGGAGTGGGGGTGGGGCAGCAAATGGCACTGGGGGAGTGGGAAGGCATGGACCCAGGGAAGAGATTTTGAGGCAAACTGGGAAAAGGTAACCAAGGGGAGGGTACAGAACAGTGGCAGGCTGCATAACCAAGGGCATGCACATTTGTTTGGATACTATCATGGAGCAGTGTACTCTCTGTGACCTATAAGAACTGACTGTTCTGGGAGGGAGGTAAAATGGAAAAGGGGATTCTACAGGGCAAGTTCTACAAGGCAGTGGCAGAAAGTGCCTAGTGGGGAGACTCTAGAAAAGACTACGTTGGAAATTTTGATTCTATGAGGAATATAGAGAATAGTCTCTATTAGAGTTCATGAACCAGAAAATGAGGGTCTAGAATAGACAGAAAGGACGAATAATGAAGAGAGTGAGAGAAATTCCCTCTGCAAAGAGGGGCAAAATTTTTAAAAAAAGATTAATGAATAAGACTAGTTGAAGGGGAGGAAAAGAAGAATGAATCTACTTGACAAAGAGGGAAAAAAAGCAGAGAAGAATTAAATAACTAGATAAAAGCAGGGAAGAAAAACAAACTAATAATTAAACCCCTTAAGGGAAAGGGGTGAAAAATGGGAGAATGGATCAAGGGTAACAGAAAGAGAGTCTGCGGGAATACAGTCACCTTGAAAATGATTACATTTATGTAAATGAAAAAACAGTACTATGTTTACAGCAGAAGAGGGAAAAATAGTAACTTGAAATAAAACCAATATTAGAGTAAATGGAGGAAAATATAAACCTATCTCTCATAACTTTGAATGTGAATTGATTAAACAATCCAACAAAACGGAAAAGAATTGGATAAGAAAACCAAACCTTGCAATCTGTTGCTTACAAAAAACACATTTAAAAAACAAAAACACACACAAAATAAAACTGATGGGAAAAAAATACTATGCATCAAATGGACCGCAAAAAGTAAGATTTGCAATCATGCTATCTGACAAAGCAAAAACATTCAAAAAATAAAGAGGGATGAAAGGAACCCACAGACATAGATAACAAACCAATATCAGGAATAAACTTATATGCTCCAAACACCTTAGCATCCAGATTCATAAAGGAAACGTTAACTGAGTTACAAGAAGACAATAAACAGTAACACAATAGTGAAGGAGATTTCAATATTCTTCTCTCAGTTTTGGATAAATCTAACAGAAAGATAAAAGTGAAACTTTATTAGATTGATATTTTCTTTTTTTTAATTGATATTTTCTAATGTCATTTGGTCATATTCTACTTATACCAATCTGGCCTTCGAAAAGCTGCCCAGATGATAGGTTTAGTAAAGAAGATGCTGCTACAACTAATTGATGCAACTATGTGGAGTATTTAACAGGCAATCTGAATGTAGAGGATATGTCCAGGAAGAGTCTGATAGGGTACTCCTGAATATCTATATCTACTTAACCATTAGGAGGATTGGTTCACTCACATTTGGTTCATACACCTGAGTTATACCCTTCAACTTGGCCTTTAAATGTGAGAACAGAGACAGATGGCTTTAGAGAGCAGAGAACAGGTGCAAAGAGAAGAGGCTCAACCCTAGGGTACTACTCTAAGTTGAGAATGCTATATAAGTTCTTGTGGAAGGTGGGGCTCACCAGAAAAGGGAGGCACTTGATTCTCTAGCAGCTCTTCAGCGCACGCATGTGTGTGTGTGTGTGTGTGTGTGTGTGTGTGTGTGTGTGTGTGTGAAGTGCAAGGGGGAGGTCTCAACTCTAGGGCAGTATTTATTTTAACATCAAAATTACTAAATATCCATAGGTCCCTGGGAGCTATGAGGCTCACCATAAGGGTAGGTTGCTTGACTCTTTGGCAATCTGAAATGTTTTTCCCTTTGAAAGGGTAACAGGCAGAGGAAATCCAGGGCATAGTTCTGAGTCAGGAGGATTATCTAAGGAGTTGAGGCTAACTAGAGAAAGGAGATGTCCTGGCTATTTATGATATTGAGTGCTCTACTTACTTCTTAACCCCTAGAATGGCTTCCAACCCCACCATTCAATTCAAACTGCTTTCCTGCTGGTTATCAATGATCTCTTAATCATGAAATCCAATATCTTTTCTTCAGTCTTCATCTTTCTTGATCTCTTTGTAACTTTTGACACTGCTAACCACCCCTTCCTTCTGGACTGTGACATTTTTAGATCCTCCTCTTCCTGGCTTATTGACAACTGTGGTTATACTAAAGGCTTTATCCTACTCTCTTTCCTCTTCTTGGTATATACAATTTCCTCTGGTAATTTTATCATCATTCATGGATTCAATTATCATCTCTACACAGATAACTCCCAAATCCACATATTTAGCTTAAATTTCTCTTCTGAACTCCAATCTAGCATTACCAACCGCCTACTGAGTACCAACATGGATGTCCCAAAGGCATCTCAAACTAAACATGCCAGTGTTATGTTGTATGTTATATTTCCTCTCAAACTCATCCTACTCTAAAGTTTCTTAGTTTTATTAATAGCACCTCCTTCCTTCTAATCACCCAAATTCACAACCCTGAAGTCTTGCTTGACTTCTCTCTTTCTCTCAACTCCACCAACCCCCCATCCAATTAGTTGCCAGTTAGTTATGGAGGGTCCTACTTGCACAATATCTGTTGTATTTATTCCCTTCACTCCATTCATACAGCTTCAATTATATTTGAGGTTCCTGTCACCTCTCACCTGAAGTATTACTGGTATCCTGCCTGACTGGTATCTTTGACTCCACTCGCCTTTCTTCAGCTTATTTTTTTATACAACAACCAAATTCATATTTCTAAAACACAGATAAGATGATTTTGCCCCCTACTCAAAATTTTTCAATGGCCTGCTACAATCTCTAGGATAAATAAAAACTTCTCAGAATGGCATTGAAAGCCCTCTAAAAATCTACCATCTTTCTACTTTTTCAGTATTAATTCAAATTATTCCCTTTCCAGTATTCTCTGTTCCAATTACAATGGTTTGCTAGCTGTTACTTGTACATGACATTCCATCTCCCACTCCAGTGCTTTTGTTCAAGTGGACTGGATTTTGTGTCTCTCCTCACTGTTACCTTATAGAATTTCTGGCTTCCTTCAAAGCATGGCCCATGTGCTAAATCCTATAAGAGTCTTTTCTTGACCTTATCAATTGGTAGCTTCACTGATATTTATTATGTAAAATCTTAATTTTTTGTAATCAAAACTATCTCTTAATTTTTATGATTCCTATTCCTTGTTTGGTTAATTATCTTATTAGTCATAGCTATGAAAGGTCCTTCTTATTTCATTCTTGCCCAATTTTTGAATGATATAACTTTGTATATTTAGGTTGCATAGTCATTTGAAGCAGATAAATGATGTAAGATACTGGCATAAACCTTTGTTTGTTTGTTTGTTTTGCAAACTGAATTTCCATTTTTATAGCAATTCTGGTTGAATTGGGAGTCTATCCCAAAAGAGTTTGTATCCTTGGGTTTATCTAACACTGCTCTAAAGATCTGATTGCTTCTGAGTCTTGTGTGGCTAATCTATTCCACTGATACACTTTTCTATTTTTTTAACCAAAATAGTTTGATGATTATGAGGCAACTAGATGGTACAGTGGGTACAGCAACGGAGTTAAGAATCTCTGAGTTTAAATACTGTCTCAGATACTTACTAGCTGTATGACCCTAGGCAAGTCACTTAACCTCTGCCTTAATTTCCTCAACTGTAAAATGGGGATAATAATAGTACCTAACTCCCAGGGTTGTTATGAGGACTGAATGAGATAATATCAGTGCCTGGCACATAGTAGGTGCTTAATAAATACTTGTTTCCTTCCCGTTACTGCTTTGGAATAGTCTGAGATATGGCAATGATATACTCCTTTCAGACTTAACTTATTCTCTCACTGTTTCAAACTGGGATTCTAGACCTCTTCATTCAAATGAATTTTGTTATTATCTTGTTTAGTACAGAACACAATGAATTTGGCTCCTGGAGACTGTGTCCAACAAGCAGTATTTACCATTACCTGCACCAAGTCAATTCTTCTAGTTTTAAATCTATGATTCTATGTCCTATAAATACAGCTTATCTTGTGCATTCATTTCATTCTACTTATCTAGCTTCTTCTAGCTTAAGACTCACTCTGGTAATGATTTCAGCCATCTCTGATCTTCTTCCAGACTGACCTGCATTTACTCAATATAGCATTTCATCATATAGTATTGTACTGTTCACTGTTGCTTTGTGTGAGCGCAACTAAATTGTAATATCTACGAGTAGGCACTAAAAATATTCATTGGTTAATTTATTTTGTTATAACTGAATTTTTAAAAAAAGGAATAAATTTATTGGTAGAATTTAGATTCCCAGTCTTCATGACCTAGATGAAAAAAACTATGCTTAAGTATCTCTGCATTGAACAAGTCAGTGCTTAGAATTTAGTAGGGAAAGTTCTTTCCTATTCCTAAATTTTGGATCTTATTTTGCTTTGGTGTATGGTTCGGAGGTTTAGGTGGGTTTCATTTAAAAGACTGAAATGTTTAAGGTGGAAGAACAAAAAGGAATTGAAGTATAATTGCTACTTCATGGCAGAACTAAAGAATTATAGACAATTGAAATTCCACTGTCAACTCTCTTTACTTTCACAAGGCAAACAATAGAAAACTATGTTCTGTTCTTAAGAAAAGACTATTAGAGGGCAAGTAGTTCTTATACAGGACATTTTGTTACATATAGTTGTTGCAAATATCTCAATAAAGAATTATTTCTATAAACCTTCTGTTGGGATGTGGGAATACAGTAGCTTTGATAGATGATGCATGTTTTTGTAATATATTCACTGTAATGTGATTTTGTCCACACATCAAGAAAACTGCAGCTTCACCTGAGAGCTAGCATCAGTGTAATTCTTTTACTCTAGTTTTATTAAACAGAAATGACAATGGATATCTGACAAGTTTTCCCAAGAATTATCCTTTGCTTAATCAGCAAAACTTGACTCTAGTCAAATATCATTCCTGTTGACTCCATTAGTGGTATTCATTATTGACAATTATAAGATACTAATGTATTACAGCATAGGTTTTGCCAATAAGAATGTGGTAAAGCTCTGTTTATCATTAATTGTCAAAAATATTACTAGGAGCTGAGGCTTTGCTTTATTTCTAGTACCTCTTAATGGTGCTAACACTCTAAACTGAAACTTGGACTTAAAGTCACTCTTACAGTATCAGGAAATTGGTCTGAATTAATATATAGATAATTGTCAGCTCTATAACTATCGCCAGAAAAATAATGTTTCTCCTTTCTTAGCTTACCATGAAAACTAGTTTAAAACAAGAACACCATGTGCCAGAGAGATTCTAGCCTCAGGTGTCATCAAGCTATGCTCTCCCTCTCCTCTCCTCCTGATGTCTATAGATTAAATAATGTTTTCAGGCTGATTAAATATGTTTAAATTAGATTTCTATAGACTCTTCAACAAGTATAATTTTTTCAAGTATATCATCAAGATTGAAAAGACTGCTTAAAATTAAACCCAAAGTAATGTAGAATTATTTTTCTCACTTGTAGTAACAACTGAGAAGGGATAGTATCCTATTCTGGTATCCAAGAATAAAAATGAAAACTAAATTAAAGGCAGGGGAAAAAGTGTCAAGCTGAATAAATACTCATTTGCAGGTTACCTTCCTCAGTTGTTTTCTTCTCACTATGAGAGTTTCAACTGAACTTTCAAAGAATTGCATAGAAACAAAAACAAAGGGCCCAAAGCACATAAGAAATTTTACAATATAACCCTCCACCCTAAAATTTCTACACATTCAAATCCTCCAAAATAAACAGAAAAGTTCACTTCAGGAATGTCATTTTATGCCTGAGTTTCACCGATTTAGTATTGCAGGTTAAATAGCATAACCAAAACATATAACTAGAAAATCTTGTTTGCTATTTTCAAAACAGTCATGACTGAAACAAAAACATTACTTCAGATTTAAGTTTAGTCAAGTCAAGCAGAGTCCATTTTATCTGAATTTATGCTAACTGTATAAGACATTTTAACTTTTTACAACAGTGCAATAAGGAGAAAGGAGATTTTTGCTAACAATTATGTCTGCTGTTTCTACCTCTTTTAAAAATGTGAGAAATCTGAGTTTATTTTGTGAAGTGTTTTTATAAGGCATCCACATGGAAGATATTTTTCAACCAACTAGGTAGAAAAACTAATTATGCTATTCCTTTGTGTGTAAATGGTATTCAATTATGCAAATTAAGAAAATCCAATAAGATATGGATTCCCAATCCTGGTTTTCTGACTAGGGTATCCTCTACTTATCTCAAAGGTCTTACAGAATTCTCAAAACAAAACCAATTTGAACTCATTTGAATTTTTAAAATAACTGAATCCTCAACATGATTAAATATGGAAATATGTTTTTCATGATTGCACATGTATAACCTATACAAAATTGCTTACCATACTGGGAGTGCAGCGGGTAGGAAGGGAGAGAGAGAGAGATTTGTAACTCAAAATTTAAAAAAGTGTTAAAAATTGTTTTTACATGTAATGGGGAAAAAAATAAAATGTTGCTCAATAAAAACAATAACTATGAATCCTACAGCATATTTGAGAGGAAAGACATCCTAAAATCACATAAATAAAAATAAAGTGTCACAACTTCCAATAGTTTGGTAGTTAATTGATCCTCATAATAAAATATTTTAGTCAAACAATGTGAAACAACACATGGCTATTTAAGCAAATTATTCTTTGCAATCTCTTTGCAATTACAAGGTGACTAATATAATAAGCACATTACAAGAGACAGTGGTTTTGATGAACAAAACACATTAGACACAGCAACATGTTTCACTGAATATTATAAAGTATGTTTATTAGCTGGGTGTGAATGAAATTCTATTGCTAAAACTTCACAGAGTTTTTTGGTAATGTATGTTGGTCACATTGTTCATCCAGCTGAGGGAATATGTATAACGGCACTTAGCACGGTATTTGGTGTATAAATGCTTGTTGCTCTGAACATTAATATTTGAAAAGCCAAGCTAAAAAAAAATCCCAGAAATTCAATGATTTACTGAAAGGGCTGTTTCACTAATCCTCAATTCTACCTACTTATTTGCACTAATATCCCTTGCCTGCCTCCTTACTTTTACAGCCATTATGTAAGAAACAATATACCATTGGTTCCTACTGAATTTATTGTTTTATGTTGTACCAAGAGGAAAAATGGAAGCTTCTACAATTGTTTTATAAGTCATATGGAGCCAATATATCATACATTCTGTAGGTCACCATTAATATAATTATCTTTGATTGAATTTGAAGTTAAAATACCTTGGTCTTTTTCACACAAGCTATTATTAAACCAAACCTTTTCAATCTTGTACCTAAGATAATGCTTTTTAAAAACCTAAATGTAAGATTTTACATTTAATCTTATGAAATGTCATCTTGTTAAGATCTGGACTACAGATTTTCTTTAGAAAAATATCTCCAAGCAGAGAATAACTTCCATTGCCTTGTTTATAGCTGGATACATCATGGGAATGGGCCTTCTCATGAGAAAGAGAAAGACTGGGAACTGCTAAACTTTAGAAATTTACTGTAAGGGCTAAAAACAAAAGGCATCTTTGTATTATGTTCCAAACATAGTTCTGTGTATACAGTAGGTATTTAATAATACTTGTTGAATGAATGGATGTAATTTTACATCTTAGCCTATCCTGTTACTCAAGTTTAGATGACCTGAGAAACTCTTCCTCAAAATAACCCTCTGGTTCATTATGAGAAGAATGCCTGGCATCAACTAGCAGAAAGATATTAATAGCATACCCATTAGGCACTTGTTCAAGGCACATAGATAACAGTGATAGGATCTTTAGAAATATTTGGACAGTTGGACTGTAGGGAAGGTGGACTCAGTTCTGATTCCCTAAATCTTGACTCTAAGCATTAATAAAGAGGGGTCTTTCTGGAAATTTCTTTAAAATTTTTTAAATTTGTGATTTGAAGAAAAATAGGCAGATATGCTTTACTTGGTAAAGTTCTTCTTCTGTAGTGACAAAGGTTCTTCTGGATTGTAGCCAGAGACTGAATTTGAGAACAGAGACTTCTCCATTCAAACCTCAATCTTTAATATTTCATATATTACATACCACAGAGATTAAGAAAGTCTATTAAAATCAAGCTATAATAATGCTGCTGCCTAGCCATCACTATGTTCAGTAACACATGCGTATGTTAAAAATAACAAAAGAACATAAGTCATCCTCAGCATGTTATCTCTAGGGAAACTCATATGTACCAAATTGGATTTTAGAACCTTATGTATCTTCAACAAATAGAATTGGCTATTTTTACTATACATTTAATTCTCTAGGCCTTTTACCCTCGAGCCAGATTTTGCTACTCCATATCTATCTCTTCAAAACTAACAAGAAAAGTGTACCTTATGTATACTCATGTCAATTTCCATGCCAATCAATGCTCTACCTGGCATACCTTACAGGCATTTAGTCATACTGCTTTTTTATCCTAAAAGCCATAACTTCAAATTTTCCTCCAAAAAGGGAGAAAGTAAGTCAGAATTTCTTCTAGCTTTGTCTGTAATGCTTTTTATAAACCTTAAATCTATCTTAAAGATAAAGAGGTTCAAATAATCAGCAAGAATTTATTGAGTGACTAGTACGTGCCAACTGCTTTTACAGAAGGTAGGCCTTTACAGAAGAGGAAAATATGGTCTCTGTCTTCAAAGGTTTTAAAACCTGGTTAGGATCAACACAAACACAGTATATAATTAAGTGCTAAATTATATGATACAAATGATAAGTGCTGTGGAATTTCAAAACAGAATAAGATTAATAAGGTCTGGAGTAGTCATGAAAGGCTTCAATAACCTGAAACCCCTTGAAAGAGTGGTGGGATTTGAATAGACAGAAGAAAGGCAGGAAGGCATATTGTTTTTTGGGGAAGGCCATAAGGAAACCTATCTGATTAGCATAAAAGGTATATGCTGTGGAGAAGTAAGAAATAAAGTTGATTGGGAAAAATGAAGCCATATAATGGAAAGCAAAAATAAGGCAGTTAAATAAATAGTTAAAAAAAAAAGCTTTTGAAATGTTTGACCAAGTGAATAAAAAGATTAAAGAAATATTCAGAAAGATTAGCATACTAGTAGTATTCAGTCAGTAGGAATAATTGGGTAATATAGCTATGAGTTTATATTAGAGTGTTAACCCTGATTTCTGATGGGCTTCACCAAACTTTTTACTGTTTCCTCAGAATCTGTGTGTTAACTTTCTGTCTACTTATACACTACTTGGTCAATAATGGTAGGTATGTTAAAAAACTACATAAATCAGTCAGTCGATAAACTTTTATTAAGCACCTAATATGTGCCAGGCACTGTGCTAAGTGCTGGGCTTACAAATAAAGGCAAAAACCAGTCCTTCCCCTTAAGGAGCTCAGAGTCTAATGGGGAAGTCAATATACAAGCAATATGTACAAATGAACTATATACAGTATAAAATGGAAATAAGCAATAGAGAAAAGGCACTGGAATTAAGATGGATTGAAAAAGGTTTCCAGTAGAAGATGAGATTAGAGTTAGGATTTGAAAGAAGCTGGGCAAGCCAAGAGGCAGAAATGAGGGAGTACAACCCAGGCATGGGAGATAGTGAAAATTCCCAGAGTCAAGAGATAGAGTGGCTTGTTTGAGGAATAGCAAGGAGGTCAATGTCACTGGATAGAAAAGTGTGTAGGGGAATTAAGTTGTAAGAAGGTTGGAAAGGTGAGGAGTAAAGGCAGTAAGTTAGGAAGGGTTCTGAACACCAAAGAAAGGATTTTACATCTGATTCTTGAGGTGACAGGGAGCCACTGGAGTTTTCTGACGGGGGGGTGGGGGTGGTGGTGACATGGTCAGACCTGTGCTTTAGGAGAAAAACTCTGGCAGATAAATGGAGGAGCAACTTCTGGCAAGTAGACCAACCAGTGGGCTATTGCAATAGTCTAGGCGTGAGGAGAGGGGAAGCTTATACCAGGGTGGTGAAGTATCAGATGCCAGTTTTCAGCTGCATGGAACAAGATGTCCCTCTCAGATTAAATCTTCACTTCTAATCTCATTACCATGAATCTAACTCAAGCCTTGATTGACACCACCTCCCTCAGTCTCCTCTCTTCTCTGATTGGAGGGCTGACGGGAGGAGTATCAAACTTCTCCTAATGCCTTCCTTTGTAGAAGGTGGAAACTAGACTTTGAGGCTCACTCCACTCTGCATCTTCTGTTCTGCCTGATTTCAACTCCACAGAATAAGATGCCTCTGTGCCAGGTACTCCCTGGCATCGCTCCCACCTTCCGCCTTATTCTGTGTATTGTCTTCTCCACTAGACTATAAATTCTTTAAAGGCAGCAGTTGTCTTTTTATTAATTGTATCCCCAGCACTTAGTACAGTGCCTGGCACACAGCAGGGATTTAATAAATGTTTATTGGATTGGATTGGAGGAGGCATATTCTAGAGATGAGTGAGGGTTTTTTTTTTTTTTTTGGAAGACGAGAGATATGGGCATGTTTGTAAACAATAGGGAAGTAGCCATGAGATAGGGAGAGACTGAAAATAAATGAGGGGGGCAATCTGCTGGAAGAGGCAAGATGGGATAGGATCACTTGTACAGGCAGAAGGGTTTGCCTTGGAGAAGGCCACCTCTTCATGTGAGACAGGGGTAAAGGTGAAGATAGTGGCAAATGAAGAAGAGGGAGTTCTGCAAATGGCCCCATTTTTTTTCCCAGTGTAATATAAAGCAAAGTTCTCAGCTGAGAGGGTGGAGGGAGGGAGAGCCATGAAACACTTGAAGTGGCATGAAAAGGTTTGGAAGAGTCAATGTGGTGAGAGGCATAGTGAGTCAATTAGGGAGGTATAGAAGGATTGCCTAGCAGCAATGAGGGCTCACTTGAGATTATAAATTTGTAGTGAATTCAGTCAGAATGGTTGTGTGATTTTCTCTACCTTTGTTCAATACCATGTGTGTGGGAATGAGAATGAAAGCAGATGACGGTGGAAATTATCTAAAGCTGAGCTGGGCAGGGTAAAATCTGTGATATGATAAGGGGGAAACGGACTCAAGAGAAGAGGATAATGTAGAGTTGAACTGGTTCACTAAAGGAACAAGATGGGGAAATGAAGAGAGTGTGGCTAGTGCAAAGGTGATGGCCTGGAAGAAAACTAAGGAGTAGAAGGATTGGAGGTCATAGTGTGGATGAAGAGCAAAGTTTGGTATTGGGAGGTAGAGAGAGTGATGCCAAGCCAATTGATTGTGATCAAATAAGGAAATTTTATAATCCTTGAACGTGGAGGCAATGCATCTGTAGGCAATGGCCAGATTAAGGGTATGACCGTCTTTGCATGTGCCTGAGGTGGGGTGAAGGAGTAGCTCATAGAAAAGAAGGAGGTTGAAAAACTAGGAGGTTATGTGGTGTTTGAGGAAGTATCAGTATGTATGTTGAAGTCTCCTAGTATGAGGGTAGGGAGGAGAGAAGGGCAGGAACTTAACTCCCTGAGGGAGGAATGGAAAGGGACTGGAGGTCTGCAACAACAGCTACCAGAATTTTAATTGGGTGGAAGATGTGGATAGTATGGATGTTTCAAAGAAGGAGAGGTTACTGGGTGTTAATGGTAGGGGGCACACCTGAAACTGACAAATGAGGAGAAACAGAAAATGGCAAGAGTATAGATAGTATAGTATAGTATTGTATTGTATAGATAGTATAGTATAGTATAGTATAGTATAGTATAGTATAGTATAGTATAGATAACAAGAACTATATTTTAACTTGAAAATTCTGTTGTTCATGGAAGCATGAGTAACTTCATAAGGAAATCAGGCAGAAATATATTTATATGGCTTTATTATCCCCAGTAGTGGTCTCAAGGAAAATTCTAATGGAGATAACTGCTTTGTGAAATACTGATTACCATCCATTACTATTGTTGTTGCTGAAATATGGATTACCATTACAGTAATCTATAAAAAGCTAAAATGTATAGTTTTTCTTTGTGTATTTTATTAGCAATTTTAAATGTATGTATATCATCAATCAAGTCAATAAGTTATAAATAAACGCTATTAGTACTTAACTAACCTGCTTGAATAAATAAAACTAATATGCACTGAATTTACCTTTGCTGTAGTCGTCTTTTAGCTGTTGTGGGAACATTTGCACCATAACCATAGGAAAAAAGAACTCGTTCTGCCTCCTCTTCATTTTCAACTGTAAAATAGTAAAAATATACTAATTGGCATATTAATTTTCAAAAAAGTGTGACAAAAGTGAGGAGTAATAATGCTGTGGCATACAATATAGAAATGCAAAAAACAGGAAAAATATTCATATATATTTTCAATATATACAAAGGGGGACTTCCTTTTGATAGTATGTACATGCTAGGATGTATTAGGTTTATTTTTAAAATGCTTTAAGTAATATCACAGAGATGGTACAAAACAGATGCTAGTTCAGTTATTTCCATAATGGCAAAGATTTTAATTGCAATTTATGTGGTAAAAAGCATGATATGATATAATGATCATTCCATCATATCCCTTTCATATAAGAAAAATATTTTTATTTAGCGATATCCACCACTTTTTCAGGAAGACAGCATTACCTGAACATATATTAAGAAAATCATAAATTCGCCGAGAGGACTGATATAGAAACAGAATGTACAGCCCGAAATTTGTATTAGCAGCAATATTTAAAATATGACATAAGCAAATCCATTTGACTCTCAGCTTTGTTACTACTGTTAAATGAAGCATATATTCTCAAGCCAAAAGACTTATGCATGAAAGCAATATTAAAAAGTAATTTGGTATGTTGAGTCTTACAACTCAAAATGCTTAACCAAAGTATATACAAAACATAAGGGTTGGTTATACCATCAAATCAATATTTCTGATATAGACATAGAAAATTTATAATAACTATCTGTCAACTATTTCAAACTTTAAAAAGGAAAACATTCTCAAAATTGTTTTAGAAAAAGTCTACGTAATAATGCTAATAAATTAAGGTAGAATGTTAGTGTGTTAACGGTACTATTGTTTACCAAGAATATATATATCTAAACTGATTAATCTTTCACTGAGCACTGTGGCAAATACAAGGAAGACTCAGAACTTAACTGATACTAAACTGAAGCCTGGAGTTCAATCCATGGTGAGAAGGCATAACATAGAATCTGAGATTTAAAAAGAATCTGAAAGGTCATCTCATTCAATTCATATCTGAATTTATATCCCTCCAACAACACTGCCAACAATTGGTCACACAGGTTTCTCTTGAAGATCTCAGTGATAGGGAAACCCATTACTCTATCAGGAAGTCCATTCTATTTCTGAACAGCTCTACTAGATGGGATTTGCGTCTGCAACTTTCATCTACTGTTTTTTGTTTTACCCTTTGGTGCTAGACCCAAGTCCAGTCTCTGTTCCAGAATCAGAATCAGAGAATTCCATATTATAAGGGACTTTAATGATCAGGAGTTCAAATTAAACCCCAAAGAGAATGCCTAATGGATTTGAAGGCCTTTTGCTATACTGTAGCTTGTCAATGTTTTTTTTTTTTTCTCCAAAATTATTACAAAGAAATTTTAATCAAAAGTAACTGGTACTGGGCAAAACAAAAAACAAATAAAGAGAAACAGGACATGAAACTAAATACATATAAAAGATGAGTTAGCAAAACACCTATGGAAAATAAAAAAAGGGATAAAGTATTTTTTATTTAAAATTGAGATCCAAACTTCACAATATATACCATATTAAATTCAGGATGAAGAATAGACAGAATAGAAAAACAGTACACAGAGAATGACAGAATAATAAATTTCTCCAAAAGTACAGGGGAGATAACACATTTAGTTATTAAACAAATAGAAGTAATTATAGGTAGATGTACTTGTTTGCTCAAAAATGAAAAACCTCTACAGAGAAAAACAATAAAATAGAAATAAAAAATAAATTGAGGAAAATATGGCAAATATACAGGTAAAAGTGGAATATCTAAGAATTTTTAAAAATTTTATTCATCTTTTTTGTTTTTATAAAACATTCATTTCTGGATATTCCTCTGCTCTGCTTCCGTCAACCTGAGAATTAAACTTTCTTCTTGAAATAAACATAGGAAGTTAAGAAACATATGACAACACAGTTACAGCGTCCAGCAATATCTACAAGCTTCTAAACCTATGATCAACTCCCTGTCTGATGTTTCACTGCCTTTTCTGAGACCACGATTTGTTTCAACAACTGCTTAGAATTTAGTTGTCTCTTAGTGTTCCATTTATGTTGTTGGGTTCAATCTGTTCTCTTGGTATTATTGTTGGGATCAGTCTGTATGTTGTTCTCTTGGTACTTTTCCTCCTGTAGGAGTTCCTATAGATCTTTCTATGATTCTTTGAATGTGTTTGTCATTTCTTACTGCACGATAACATTCCATTATGTTAATAAATTAGAGTTCAGCCAGTCCTCGACTGATGGGCACCAACTTTGTTTCCAGTTCTTTGCTGTCACTAAAAGTGCTGTTATTGATGTTTTGGGGTTGGTTTTGCACATATGAAGCCTTTTTTCTATTTTTGACCTCCACGGATACATGTTGAGCAGAAAGATTGGTGGGGAGGGCCCAGGGTCCAGCCGCCGCTGCTTGTGCCCTCCTGCTTGTTGGTGCTCCCCGATAGGGCAAGGCCAGAGTCCTGAACAACCAGACCTTGTCCCCTAGACGGAGGAGACTCCCTCAGACAGATTGACACTTACTAGCTGTGTGACCCTGGGCAAGTCACTTCACCCCACTGCCTCTCAAAAAAGGAAAGAAAAGAAAAGAAAAGAAAAGAAAAGAAAAGAAAAGAAAAGAAAAGAAAAGAAAA